>NC_133326.1:409906474-410118311 GCF_042186555.1 Aquarana catesbeiana | reverse complement strand
CATGCCTGAAGTACAGGGAGAACAAAAGTGGGTCACATACTCTCTGTCTGACCAGGAACTGCACTGCATCTTTACAATCCTTTAACAACTGTTTGGAACAAACCGAATAGTGCTCCAAGAAGGATGCAGGGTCATCCTCCAACAGCCAAGGGGGGAGAAAAGTCATCACGGCCCTTTGGGATACAGGGCAGAGCCAGCTTTGTACATATCTTAATCAAAGGCCGAACATCCTCAAACAGTATACTGCCCTGATCAACTACAGAGTAAGCTAAACGAATAATCTCCAGCAGCTGATCACTGGACCACCCTTTTAATGTCTGGCAGAGATATTCAGAACTCTCCGATGCCAGCAGAGCATAATAAACAATTACATCTGAATTCATCCCAGCAAAATAAACAGAACTGAGATGGTTCCCCTGTGCAGCCACTTC
The DNA here is from genome assembly GCF_042186555.1 of Aquarana catesbeiana. Taxonomy (NCBI): domain Eukaryota; kingdom Metazoa; phylum Chordata; class Amphibia; order Anura; family Ranidae; genus Aquarana; species Aquarana catesbeiana. The sequence continues at coordinate 410,117,880 of NC_133326.1, read as the reverse complement.
TGGTGAGAGATGGCCCTGGTATATTGTTATGAATTGGTATGACCAGACTGTGTGGATTGCATAGACAGAACCAAAAACGCATGTAAGTGAATAATTAAGTTTATTTAAGGATAAGTGATAACAATATATAAACACCTCCAATATAAACAGTGAACAACTAACCAAACAGTGCCCCGCAAACAACAATAACTATATCAAATATGAGGAAAGTACCACAATCATAAATGTAGCCAGGCCAGGGTCATTCACAGGAGATCAGCAGATAAACAAGGGCAGCTCCAGAATCACAAACGTAAGGCAGGCCAGGGTCATACACAGGGAATCAGCAGATGGGGAAAGGTGCAAAGGCATCAGGCTACAGGGCAGGGATACAAGGTAACAGAGGGACAGGATCAGGATGAGATACACAGGATCAGGTACACAGGTTACAGGTTGCAGAATCAGGTTCACAGGTCGCAGGTACAGATCAGGGCACAAGGAAGATACTAGGCGATGAGAGCAATCATCAGCCGGGTATTTATATGAATACCTGTAATTAGCCTCAAGTGACACCTGAGCGAAGGAGGTGCTGTCTGTTCCACAGTGCCGGGAAACACACGCTGGTGGACACAGGTATTACAGCCAAAGGATCCAACAGTGCCAACAACAGGTGAATCCCTCCACTACAGATCCAGAGTGTTGGAAGACACCCGCTGGTGGACACTGGTACTGCGATCCAAGAGACTGACAGCGCCACCAACGGGCGAACCTTTTCCTGACAAATACCATTAGAGACTTTGTGCCAACAAGCCACCACTCTGACCCAAGCAGTTCAGAAATTACAGGAAGGTTATCTGCAACTAACGGATAAGTTGCAAACACCTGTCAGAGTCATCTGCTCACGAACAATCCTCTGCGGCTCCCTTGATGATGTTCCCGCCTCCAGAACCCAGAGTTCCCGTTCCGGAGCGATTCTCCGGAGACCGAAAAAGTTCAGATCCTTCAAGACTGCCTGTCTATTGTACCTAGCCCTGCAACCCCCAACTTTTGCTTTAGAGACTGTTAAAGTCGGATTCCTCATCTCTTTGCTGTCCGATGAACCTCAGGCCTGGGCCCATAACTTATGGGAACAAGAGTCCAGTCATTTGCACGGTGACGCATTCCTGGCAGCTATGGCACAACTTTACAAGGATCCCCAGCATACTGCCACCGCTGAAGCCGCTCTGCACTCTCTGCAGTAGGGTAGGCGACCAGTAGAGGACTATACCCTGGACTTCCGGCGGTGGTCCACAGACACAGCCTAGAATGAGGCAGCTTTACTACACCAGTTCCACCTAGGACTCTCCGAATCCCTCAAGGACGAGTTGGCCAGGATCGAGATTCCCACTACACTCGAGGGTCGAGGGTCTCATCCAATTATCCATCCAACTGGATCGACGTTTGCAGGAGAGACAGTCCGAATGATCACGAACCTGTAGACCCGCCAGTACACCCACCTTTGGATCAGTTCCCAAGCAGATTGGCCTGTTACATTAAACTCCTGATGAAAGACGTCGTCGTATCCTAGCCAATCTTTGCCTCTATTGTGGAGGAAATTGACATTTTCTATGCGACTGTCCCAGGAAGTTCAAGAAGCCACCTACCTACACTCCAGCATATTTCCAGGTTTCCGGGACTTCTCCCTCACAACTCGTTCTTCCCATTTCACTGCAGTTGGGAGAAGAAGAGATCCGGCTCCAGGCTATAATCGACTCTGGAGCATGCAGTTGCTTCATGGACTTGAACCTGGCAAGGAACCTTAGGTTGCCCCTCCTCCACAAGAAACGGGGTCTGGAAGTCCGTTTAGCAGATGGCACCCTACCTAACTCTGGCCTTGTTGCTCAAGAGACTTCTCCTCTCCTTATTACCTCTCCCGATGGCCATCGGGAATTCATACGTTTTGAGTTCACCTATGTCTCCAATTATCTTGGGTATCCCTTGGCTCCAAGCCCATAACCCCCAGATTGATTGGATCAAGAAGGAAGTCCTGTTCACTTCCCCATATTGCCAACAACATTGCCTCATCCCTGAATCCAGAGATACCACCAGTTGTCTGACAGTCCAGTCGGTATCCTCCACTAACCAGGATGTACCCCGGGCATACCATGAATTCCTGGACGTTTTTGATAAGAAAAAGGCCGATGTTCTACCACCACATTGGCCATATGATTGTCCTATCGAGCTGCTTCCAGGGGCCGAAGTTCCATTTGGACATATATTCCCCCTCTCTGAAGTGGAATTGGGGACACTACGACAGTACATAGACGAAAATTTGTCAAAGGGCTTCATCCGTCTTTCTTCTTCTCCTGCCGGTGCCGATAAGACTCTAAGACCATGTGTGGACTATAGGGAATTGAATAAAATCACCATAAAGAACCGATATCTACTCCCACTGGTCCCCAAACTCTTCCAGAGACTCCATTCAGCCCAAGTGTTCACCAAACTCAACCTCCGGGGTGCTTACAACCTCATTCGCATCCGTGAGGGCGATGAGTGGAAGACGGCATTCAGAACGAGGTTCGGGCACTTTGAGTATTTGGTGATGCCGTTTGGGCTCTGTAATGCCCGGCTACTTTCCAGCACTTTGTAAACAACATCTTCCGGGAATATCTTGACTACTTCGTCATCATCTATCTGGATGACATCCTTATCTTCTCAACCACCTTGGAGCTCCATCGGACTCACGTAAAGACAGTATTACTCACACTAAGAAAACACGGACTTTACGCGAAAGCAGAAAAGTGGGACTTTGAAAAGAAATCCATACAATTCCTAGGGCTCATCATCTCTACCGGTGGTGTAGCTATGGATCCACAGAAAGTGCAGGCAATACTAGACTGGCCAACTCCGTCAGACAAGAAGGGTGTATAAAGGTTTGTAGGGTTTGCAAACTTCTATAGAAGGTTTATAAGGAACTTTTCTTCCATCATCTCGCCCATAACCCAAGTAACCCGCCTACAAGTTCGCTTCCTGTGGTCCTCCAAAGCCCAATCTGCCTTTGAGAAACTGAAGTCTTTGTTTACTTCTGCACCAATTCTTCGACGCCCTGATCCTGCCCTGCCCTATATTTTAGAGGTCAATGCCTCAGAGGTAGATACAGGAGCAGTACTTTCACAGCGCCTGGGACCCAAGTCTCTGCTTCACCCTGTGGCCTTCTCCTCCCAGAAAATGAGCCAGCCCGAGAGGAATTACAACGTAGGTGATCGTGAGCTTCTGGCCATTAAGACAGCCTTAGAAGCGTGGAGATACTTTCTTGAGGGAGCCACGCACTCAATAATGATATTCACCGATCACAGAAACCTCGAGTACCTCCACACTGCCAAACGCCTGAGACCCCGTCAAGCTCGCTGGGCTCTGTTCTTTTCACGATTCAACTTTCACATCACCTACCGCCCTGGCTCCAAGAACGGCAAGGCCGATGCTTTATCCCGAATGTTTCCTGATACCCAAGAAGAAACAACATCCAGTATGATCTTGTCTCCACAGAACTTTCTTTTGATTCAACCTGATCTAAGGTCTTCTCTTGAACAGGCCTCCCTCCAATGTCAGGAACCAGAGACTTCCTCTTTAAGAAGCCAGGGGGGGGGGGTATCTCTGGTATCTTTGTCCCACAACAAGCCAGAATCCAGGTCTTACAAACTTTACATGATCATCAACTTGCTGGCCACTTCGGTGTACGGAAAACTATGGATCTTATTCAGCGATCCTTTTGGTGGCCTACCTTGAAAACTGATTGCAAAAAGTATGTAAGCTCCTGCACTACCTGCCAGCGAAACAAGGGGTCCAACATTAAGTCTTGGTGTCTGCTACGTCCTTTGCCTGTACCAGAACAACCATGGAGGAATATATCTATGGACTTCATAGTAGAGCTGCCACCCTCTGAAAGATTCACAACGATTCTAGTTGTAGACCGTCTGTCCAAGATGTCACACTTCGTGCCTATGATAGGTACTCCTTCCGCTGCAGACACAGCAAAGGCCTTCATAAGAGAAATAGTCAGACTTCACGGCCTTCCTGACAGCATTGTGTCTGATAGAGGGGTCCAATTTACTTCCCGATTTTGGAAAGAGCTCTGCAAAGTTTTGTCTATTGAAGTTTGCCTATCCTCTGCCTATCACCCCCAGAGCAACGGTCAGACTGAAAGGACTAATCAGACCTTAGAACAATATTTACGCTGTTTTTGCTCCACTTCCCAGGATGACTGGTCCTTGTTACTCCCCTGTGCGGAGTTAGCATACAATAACTCAGTACACTCAACCACCGATCAATCACCGTTTTGGGCCAACTATGGGTTCCATCCCTGATTTCTACCCAATGTCATTCCAGAGACCTCAGTTCCAGCAGTTCAAGACAGGATAAAATCCATTCAGACTAACTTTCAAACTCTCCGGTTAACCATGCAAAAGGCCCAAGAGGACTACAAGGAACAATATGACAAAAAGAGGGGGGAGAGCCCTAGCTTTAAGGTTGGAGATGAGGTTTGGCTCTCCTCTGCAAATCTTAAACTTCCTTGTCCCTCCCGGAAATTGGGACCAAGATTTATTGGCCCATTCAAGATTAGACGGGAGATTAATCCAGTAGCTTTTGAACTGTCACTCCCGAGTTCTTATAAAGTACACCCTGTGTTTCATGTCTCCTTACTTAAAGCTGTTATCCCTAGTCCTTTTTCAGGAAGGAAAGAAGACCCTCCGCCTCCAGTTTCTGTGGGAGATGAAACAGAGTATGAAGTTGAGGCCATCCTGGACTGCCGCTGGAGAGGTAGGATCATTCAGTTTCTTATAAAGTGGAAGGGTTACCCAGCAGAAGAAAGTTCTTGGGAACCTGCAGCCAATATACATGCTCCTAGACTTTTGCAGAGATTCCGAGTTCGTTACCCCGAAAGATGGGCCCGGTTGGGCATCCGGAGGTTGCCCCTTGGGGGGGCACTGTCAGAGAAATGGCCGTGTTGTGGGCAATTCCGCCAGTAACTGTCATGGTGGCAGGCGAGTCTAGTGAGCACGCCCTGATCTTGTGGGCACACCCCCCGGCCTATTTAAACCTGCCACTGACACTTGCAGTTTGCTGGATTATCAAACAGCTCCTGTGTTCCTGTGCCTTGTATACTCTGAAGTCCCCTGCTTGACCTCTGCTCGGCTTGACCTGTGTTCCTGTTTATCTCCTCGCTCTGACCCTGGCTTGGCTGACTACTCCCTGATCTTCTGCCCTCTGTGTATGACCCGGCTTGTTCCTGTACCTCTCTCGGACTGTCTTTTGGTATCAGGTTTACCCTGCTGTTGCCGTTCAAGACTTCTCTCCGCACGGCTGCCACAACGCACTCTAGCTACTTACAGCCAACCAGCCAGCTTGCAGTATCCCTGGCAACCCATGCACCTCTGTGCATCACATTCCCTGTACCCAAATCCAGGGACACGCTGCACTCAGCCGCAAGGGGCGCCCTCTCAGCAACCCGGCCTCACACTACAGACTTGACACAGGCACCGGAACTTCAAGCGGGGACACAGGCACCAGAACTTCAAGCGGGGACACAGGCACCGGAACTTCAAGCGGGGACACAGGCACCGGAACTTCAAGCGGGGACACAGGCACCGGAACTTCAAGCAGCGACACAGGCACCGGAACTTCAATTGGGGACACAGGCACTTCAAGCAGGGACACAGGCACAGGAACTTCAAGCAGGGACACAGGCACGAGAACTTCAAGCCGCGACACAGGCACCGGAACTTCAATTGGGGACACAGGCACTTCAAGCAGGGACACAGGCACAGGAACTTCAAGCGGAGACACAGGCACAGGAACTTCAAGTGGAGACACAGGAACTTCAAGCGGAGACACAGGAACTTCAAGCGGAGACACAGGCACAGGAACTTCAAGCGGAGACACCGGCACCGGAACTTCAAGCGGGGACACCGGCACCGGAACTTCAAGCGGGGACACAGGCACCGGAACTTCAAGCGGGGACACAGGCACCGGAACTTCAAGCAGCGACACAGGCACTGGAACTTCAATTGGGGACACAGGCACTTCAAGCAGGGACACAGGCACCGGAACTTCAAGCGGGGACACAGGCACCGGAACTTCAAGCGGGGACACAGGCACCGGAACTTCAAGCAGCGACACAGGCACCGGAACTTCAATTGGGGACACAGGCACTTCAAGCAGGGACACAGGCACAGGAACTTCAAGCAGGGACACAGGCACGAGAACTTCAAGCCGCGACACAGGCACCGGAACTTCAATTGGGGACACAGGCACTTCAAGCAGGGACACAGGCACAGGAACTTCAAGCGGAGACACAGGCACAGGAACTTCAAGTGGAGACACAGGAACTTCAAGCGGAGACACAGGAACTTCAAGCGGAGACACAGGCACAGGAACTTCAAGCGGAGACACCGGCACCGGAACTTCAGGTGGGGACACCGGCACCGGAACTTCAAGCGGGGACACAGGCACCGGAACTTCAAGCGGGGACACAGGCACCGGAACTTCAAGCGGGGACACAGGCACCGGAACTTCAAGCAGCGACACAGGCACTGGAACTTCAATTGGGGACACAGGCACTTCAAGCAGGGACACAGGCACCGGAACTTCAAGCGGGGACACAGGCACCGGAACTTCAAGCGGGGACACAGGCACCGGAACTTCAAGCGGAGACACCGGCACCGGAACTTCAGGTGGGGACCCCGGCACCGGAACTTCAGGCTGGAAAGCAGGCAGAGATTCAGGGGTAGCAGGAAGGATCCTAATAATACCCACTTGAAAAACCTTTGGCCGAGGTGGGCGAGTTGGGCAGAGAGAGATAAAGTGGCCTCTTTCTCCACAGTAGAAACAAAGACCATAGTCTCTCCTTCGCTCTCTTTCACCTTTAGGTAGCTTGGACCGGATGGCCCCGGTCTCCATGGATTCCACATCTTCCAGGGTAGGTGTGAGTGTATCCTCAGGAGCGTCTTGGCTTTGTGGGGTTAGAGCTTCATAGCTTGGCATATACTGGGATGGCTTGGAGTCGTAACTGTACAGGGTATTCCTGTCCCTGGAAACCCATAGGCCACAAGAACAGAGAGCAGACTTGGGAACCCTGGTTTTCTTAGAAACAGGAATGTGAGAGTCCAGAGCAAACATGAATGCTTCCCAGTTGTCCAAGACTGGACTCCTTTCCTGTAAAAGCTGATGAGCCCATCTTTTGATTTGCCCAGTGAGCAGGTTGATGGAAGCGCGAATCTTTATATAGTCGGTGGCATAGGTCCTAGGCTTAAGGGCAAACAACAGCTTTCAATCCATTTTAAAGTACAAGAAAGAGGCACAGCTACCGTCAAAGCTCTCTGGCATCACCACAAATGGCTCAGGACATGCTGGTTCCGGGGCTGGGCGTACTGTGCCTCTAAATAACGGAGCTTCTTGCAGCAGCTCTGAAATGGTCTGGCCCAAGCTGGAGACTTGTAGAACAAGGGAGGTGAGCATCTTGTACATCTCTGCGGACTCCATGTTGGTCAGTTCCTTATGTAACGGCTTACCTCGGTTGGAGTCCATGATGCAGAGATGTATGCTCACCCTTGCAAATACCCACAGCCCACTGTAATGCCCCGTACACACGGTCGGATTTTCCGATGGAAAATGTCCGATCGGAGCGTGTTGTCGGAAATTCCGACCGTGTGTGGGCTCCATCGGACATTTTCCATCGGATTTTCCGACACACAAAGTTGGAGAGCAGGAGATAAAATTTTCCCACAACAAAATCCGTTGTCGGAAATTCCTATCGTGTGTACACAAATCCGATGGACAAAGTGCCACGCATGCTCAGAATAAATAAAGAGATGAAAGCTATTGGCCACTGCCCCGTTTATGGTCCCGACGTACGTGTTTTACGTCACCGCGTATAGAACGATCGGATTTTCCGACAACTTTGTGTGACCGTGTGTATGCAAGACAAGTTTGAGCCAACATCCGTCGTAAAAAATCCTAGGATTTTGTTGTCGGAATGTCCGAACAAAGTCCGACCGTGTGTATGGGGCATAACAGGGTAATAAGCTACCTGGGCTGTGAATCTGTGCACGGTGGTTGACAGGAATTTGCCTAAGGATAGTCGAGGTAAAGCCTTAGTCAGGGATTGCAGAAGACAGAATAAATCATAATCAGAGCCAGGGTCAGAAGCCGGAGTCAGTCTTGGAACGCTGTAACTAGAACACAGGAATACTGGAACCTTTGGAAAACAGGAAACAATGAACTGACAAAGCCCTCAGAGTGAGGCAGTGTTTTATACCCAGCTGATTGGATAAACTGCCTCAGCTGAACCAGGAGAGACAGGTACAAATTGCAACAAGATCCAGAGTATGGCCCTAGTATTTCATGCAGAACTAGGCAAAGCTGGAAAGCAGGCTGAAAGGAACTGAAGTGTGGCTCGGAGGTAAAGTAACAGGACCACTAAACAGGCAGTCATAGGTTCAATACCTCCATGGCATGGTAGGGACTGTGACAGTAACGTGGCAAACAGGAAAGGCCAGCCAAGGCGATCAAAGGCCTTCTCCGCATTCAGACTAAGGACTCCAGGCCATCCCTGTTTGCCACATTAATTAAGTCTATAACCCTTCTTGTGTTGTCCCCCGCCTGACAGAGAGGGACAAAGCCCATCTGATCTTTGTGAATTAAAGAGGGTAGAATCGTGTTCAGGCGTATTGAGAGAAGTTTGGCAAATATTTTCATGTCAGAATTCAAAAGTGCTATAGGCATATAGCTAGCACTTAAAGAGGGGTCTTTGTCTGGCTTCGGTATCAAAGTGAGGAATCTTTGCATATCTGAGGGAATGGGAGTTTGCTGAAGAAAGGCGTTAAAGAGTTTACACATATGTGGTATCAGCAGGGGAAGAAAGGATTTATAATACTCGTAGGGGAGACTGTCTGGACCAGGGGATTTATGCGTAGGTAGGATATTAATGGTCGACACGAGTTCCTCCTCTGTGGTGGGTGCGTTGAGGAGAAGGATGTCCAAGGCTTGTAGTCAGGGGACCCCACTCTGCTCTAGATAATGATTTATGTGGTCAGCTAGTTCAGGGGAAAAGGGGGTCATGAGGGATCATTGTATAAAGCGGTGTAGAACTCCTCAAAGGAGTGAACAATGTCCTGAGGATGGGATAGTAGCAGCCCGGTCTGTTTTTGATTTGATGTGGGGTAGTTGTGTGAGAAGGTTCAGATAGTTTCCGAGCTAATAGAGCGTGGGCCTTATTACCCTTGTCATAGTATAGTTGTCTTAGCCTAGTCAGGGCCCTTTCTACTTGGCCTAGTGTCAGGTCTTTAAAAGTCATGCAGAGACAGACGATTTTTTTGAGTAGGGGTAGGGAAGGGGAAGTTTGTAGCCGAAGTTCCAGGGCCCTAAGCTCCCTCTCAGCTTGTGATTTGGTGGCCCTTGTGCCTTTTTCATAGCCAAAGTGAGCGCAATGCAGCGACCTCGAAGAACTGCCTTATGGGCTTCCCAGAGGGTGGAAGAGGATATGTCAGGGGTGTTGTTCTCGGTAAAGTAGAGTTTCAGTGTGGATTCTAATTCCGTTTTGGAGGGGAGGTGTTGCAAGAGGAAGTTATTCAGTTGCCAATGACATGGCCCATGATTAGGGGTACCTAAGTCCAGTGTGAATAGGATGGGGGCATGGTTGGACCAGGAGATTGGGAAAATCTGCGTGGAGCGGGTGATGCGCAACGTGGCATTATTAACAAAGAGGTAGTCAATACGGGAATGCATATTGTGGGGGGCGGAATAAAATGTATACTGCTGATCCCCGGGGTGGAGAACCCGCCAAGAGTCAAAAAGAGCATATTGTCTAGTGAGGTGACGGAAGAGTTTTGAAGGCTCTAGAGACTCGGGTTTGCGAATCCCTAGGGTTCACTACGTGGCGATCAAAGCACAGTGGAATGGGATAAATTAAAGTCCCCACGCACAATTAAGAATTCATTGGGTATCTGAAAGAGGTGTGCAAACACTTTAGTTAGAAAGTTAATCCGGTGGACATTCGGGGCATAGAGGGTACAAAAAGTGACTGCCTGCATCTGCCAGGATGATAAAGTGTCCTCACAGGTCAATGTAAGAATGTGAACGGGGATCCACGTTTAAAAAGTATAGCTACACCGGCATGTTTGCAGGGGTTAAACACCTGATAAACCAGAGGGATTAAAGTCCTTTTTGGTCGGTATTTCTTGCAGATATGAGTGCCAGGAGGAGGGGACCTGATGGTGGGGGCCCACTGCCATCTGTGGTGGCAAGAAGTGAGCAGGAGAGAGTGGCAATTGAGGCTGCAGGGTGGTGGCGTTCTGGCCCTGGATGTTAGGCCTCGTTGGGGGTTCCCACGGGTCACTCCATGCCGAGGCTTGGGACGGAGAGTAGGCCTGCATTGCTGGGTCCCCTGTGTGAGCGGGGGCTGGAGAGCTGACAGCCTGGGTATATGTAGTGAGGAGGTCAGCACCACTCCCAGAGGAGCCAGGGTCCCTGGAGTGGGACTGCCTCTGTGATTTGGGGAGGCAGGAGCAGAAGAATAGGCCAAATGTGGTGTGAGTCTCCCCTGGGGCTCGGCCTGTGACAACTCAGAGTTGCGTGCATGCGTGGGGCCTGGTAGGGGTTGGAAGTCCTCTGAGTCCACTGAAGGAGAGGGAGAGCTGGGTCCCCCAGCGGTTAAGCCAGGGTCCGATGCTGTGCACAGCAGCTGCGGGAAGGCGTCTGTACACTGTGTGTGCGAGGCGGTGGTCAGGTCCAGTGCAGCAGGCTGTGTCCCATGTGGCTCTGCCCCCTATAATCAGGGTGCTGGGGGAGAATCACTGTGTCCACCGGTGGTAGTTGGATCCCAGACGCCAGCTGTGTAAACTTGGGTGTGTGATGTGGAGGCGACCGGCGCCATCTTGTCTGTCCTGTCGGGTGGCATGGGAGGCGAAGTAAAATATCCGCGGAAGGTCGTGGAAGACCCGGGAGGAGGTTGGGATGATCTCCGTGCTTTGGAAGATCCACCCATGTACGGTCGCAGAAAGTCCCCTTAAAAGGCCGTGCAGCTGTGGGCTATGAGAGAACTAAGAGCTCAGGCGTCCATGCAGGTCGACTTCCGGTCACGCCCCCGTTGTACAGTTTCTAATACAGTGCAGGTGGTGTACACAGTATCTAATACAGTGTGTACAGTTTCTAATACACTTCTGGTGGTGTACACAGTATACAATACAGTGCAGCTGTGGAACGGAGGGTCTGGAGGGGGAGTGTATTGGAGGGGACCCGAGTCTTCAAGAGGTGGAAGGAATCCCAGGAGGGACGGTTGAATCCCTGCAAGTTGAAAGTCGTGGTACAACAAAACCCAGCAGTGAATCAGCAAAAATCAGCAAAGGACTTGTGATGAATCCAGAGACAGCCTCTACAGGGCAGGTGCAGCATGTTAACTCTTTGTATGGTGATCTTAATAATGAACTAAGTGCATCTCAACCAGAGTTAATAGTGGATTGGGACTTAAGAGAACATGCCTGGAGTTTGCATGTTCTCCCTGTGCCTGCGTGGGTTTCCTCCCACACTCCAAAGACATGCTGGTAGGTTAATTGGATCCTGTCTAAATTATCCCTAGTATGTATGAATGTGAGTTAGGGACCTTAGATTGTAAGCTCCTTGAGGGTAGGGACTGATGTGAATGTACAATGTATATGTAAAGCGCCGCGTAAATTGACAGCGCTATATAAGTACCTGAAATAAATAGATAAACTATGGACCCTTGATGGTATTAATAATAAAAGACTTTCAAAAGTGAAGAAGTCATACTCTGACATTTAAAATGAGTGTACTTCCCAGGCTTATTTACGTTTCACATACCTTACCCATAACACTCCCACAGATATTCTTTAACCACTTAACACCCGGACCATTTGGCTGCCTAAAGACCAGAGGACATTTTACAATTTGGCACTGTGCTGGTTTAACTGGTAATTGTGCAGTCATGCAATGTTGTACCCAAACGAAATTTGCATCCTTTTTTTTCCCACAAATAGACCTTTCTTTTGATGGTATTTGATTGCCTCTGCGATTTTTATTTTTTGCGATATAAACGTAAAAAGACCGAAAATTTTGAATAAAAATGATATTTTCTACTTTTTGTTATAAGAAAAATCCAATAAACTCAATTTTAGTCATACAGGCCAAAATGTATTCAGCCACATGTCTTTGGTAAAAAAAAATGTCAATAAGCATATATTTATTGGTTTGCGCAAAAGTTATAGCGTCTACAAACTAGGGTACATTTTCTTTAGTTTATGACTGCCTATCTCATTTCTTGAGGTGCTAAAATGGCAGGGCAGTACAACCCCCTCCCCCCTAAATGACCCCATTTTAGAAAGTAGACACCCCAAGGAAATTGCTGAGAGGCATGTTGAGCCCATTGAATATTTAATTTTTTTGTCCTAAGTGATTGAATAATGACAAAAAAATTTTTTTTACAAAAAGTTGTCACAAAATGGTATATTGCTCACACATGCCATGGTTATATGTGGAATTGCACCCCAAAATACATTTTTCTGCTTCTCCTGAGTACGAGGATACCACATGTGTGGGACTTTTTGGGTGCCTAGCCGCGTACGGAGCCCCGAAAACCAAGCACCGCCTTCAGGATTTCTAAGGGTGTAAATTTTTGATTCCACTCCTCACTACCGATTACAGTTTTGAAGGCCATAAAATGCCAAGATGGCACAAAACCCCCCCAAATGACCCCATTTTGGAAAATAGACACCCCAAGCTATTTGCTGAGAGGCATGTTGAGTCCATGGAATATTTTACATTTTGCCACAAGTTGCGGGAAAATGACAAACTTTTTTTTTTTTTTTTGCACAAAGTTGTCACTAAATGATATATTGCTCAAACATGCCATGGGCATCTGTGAAATTACACCCCAAAATACATTCTGCTGCTTCTCCTGAGTACGGGGATACCACATGTGTGGGAATTTTTGGGAGCCTAGCCGCGTACGCTGGCCCTGAAAACCAATCACCGCCTTCAGGATTTCTAAGGGCGAACATTTTTGATTTCACTCCTCACTACCTATCACAGTTTTGAAGGCCATAAAATGCAAAGATGGCACACACCCCCCCCCCCCATGACCCCATTTTGGAAAGTAGACACCCAAGCTATTTGCTAAGAGGCATATTGAGTCCATGGAAGATTTTATATTTTGCCACAATTTGCGGGAATATGACAAACTTTTCTTTTTTTTTTTTTTTTGCACAAATTTGTCACTAAATGATATAATGCTCAAACATGCCATGGGCATATGTGGAATTACACCCCAAAATACATTCTGCTGCTTCTCCTGAGTACGGGGATACCACGTGTGGGACTTTTTGGGAGCCTAGCCGCGTACAGGGCCCCCGAAACCCAATCACCGCCTTCAGGATTTCTAAGAACGTAAATTTTTGATTTCACTCCTCACTACCTATCACAGTTTTGAAGGCCATAAAATGCCAAGATGGCAAACCCCCCCCCCCCCCAACAAATGACCCAATTTTGGAAAGTAGACATCCCAAGCTATTTGTTGAGAGGCATGTTGAGTCCATTGAATATTTTATATTTTGCCACAAGTTGCGGGAAAATGACAAACTTTTCTTTTTTTTTTTTTGCACAAAGTTGTCACTAAATGATATGATGCTCAAACATGCCATGGGCATATGTGGAATTACACCCCAAAATGCATTCTGCTGCTTCTCCTGAGTACGGGGATACCACATGTGTGGGACTTTTTGGGAGCCTAGCCATAAAATGCAAAGATAGCACAAACCCCCCAAATGACCCCATTTTGGAAAATAAACACCCCAAGCTACTTGCTGAGAGGCATTTTCTTTTTGCAAGAGAATTACTTTGAACCCCCAAACATTATATATTTTTTTAAAGCAAAGGCCCTACAGATTAAAATGGTGGGTGCTTAATCTTTTTTTCACACAGTATTTGCGCAGCAATTTTTCAAACTCATTTTTTGGGGAAAAAAAAAACACTTTTTTTAATTTTAATGCACTAAAACACACTATATTGTCCAAATGTTTGATGCAATAAAAAAGATGATCTTAGGCCGAGTACATGGATACCAAACACGACATGCTTTAAAATTGCGTATAAATGTGCAGCGGTGACAAACTACATACATTTTTAAAAGCCTTTACAGGTTACCACTTGAGATTTAAAGAGGAGGTCTACTGCTAAAATTACTGCCCTCGATCTGACCTTCGCGGTGATACCTCACATGCATGGTGCAATTGCTGTTTACATTTGACGCCAGACCAATGCTTGCGTTCGCCTTTGCACGAGAGAAGGGGGGACAGGGGTGCTTTTTTTTTTGCTTTTTTTTAATTTTTTATTTTGCTTTTTTTATTTTATTTTTAAACTGTTCCTTTCATTTTTGTTTTTTTTTATTATTTTTATCTCAGGGAATGTAAATATCCCCTATAATAGCAATAGGTAGTGACAGGTACTCTTTTTTGCAAAAATTGGGGTCTATTAGACCCTAGATCTCTCCTCTGCCCTCAAAGCATCTGACCACACCAAGATCGGTGTGATAAAATGCTTTCCCAATTTCCCAATGATGCTGTTTACATCCGGCGAAATCTCATGAAATGCTCGTAGCTTCCGGTTTCTTAGGCCATAGAGATGATTGGAGCCGTTCTGGTCTCTGATCAGCTCTATGGTAAGCTGGCGGAACCACCGACTGCATTCTCAGGTTCCCTGTTGGGACAGGAGAGCCAGAGAAAACCATGGAAGACGGTGGGGGGGCATTCACTCCCATTGCTTGTAAAAGCAGTCTAGAGGTTAAATAGCCACTAGGATTGCTTTTACATGAAAGCTGAACACTGGCTGAAAAGAATGATACCAAGATGATACCTAAACGCGCAGGCATCATTCTGGTATAACCACTCAAAGTCCAGCAACATACCAGTACATTGCTGGTCCTTGTTGGGCATATATTGTAATCTTTTTTTTCATGCAGCCTGTGGGCTGAACGAAAAAAAGAGATTGATCGGTGGGTATGCCCACCATTAGAATACCGCCCTTCATCCACCCACTTCTAATGATGGGCATACATGCACCATTTTGCTTTTAACTGTGGTGGTAAAATCACCTCCTTGTCAGGGCTGGCTCAGCCTTTCCTTCTCTGAGCTGGCCGCTCAGCTGTTGGCTAATTGCCAGCTCTCATCTCTCTCCACAGTTAACCAGCTGTTGTGTATCTGCACGTCAGTCCCACCTACTTAAAGATCTCCAGCTCACTTCATTCCTGCCTTCGCCTTGGTCACATCACAAGAAACCATCTCCTGCGTTCCTGTTTAAAGACTGGCTTTGCTGACATCCCTCCTGGCTCCTTATCCTGCTTGCTGTTCCTTTACTTGGATCCCAGACTTCTGGCCTGGCTGATTACCCGATCTGGTTACTGAACTCTGGTTTGGCTGACTACCCGATCCGGTTACTGGACTCTGGCTATGCTTTGACTATGCTTACTCTATTTACCTTTTTATTTTTATTAATAAACAAGTGTGATTTTACTGTACTTCTGTCTCGGTCTGGTTCATGGTTTCTGACAGTAGGCGAAGGCCATGAATTCAGAAGATACAGTCAATCCACTTGTTGGTAATATTTTTTCTAGATTGGATGAGCAAGATCACCGCATGGATCAGTTTGCTATGGCTTTACAAAGGCTCCTAAGTCGCACGGCTCACCTGGAATCCCCCACTGTGGCTGCTCCGGTACAACCTGAGATGCAGGCCGTCCCTGCTGCTGCGCCAGTCTCTGTGCAGGCATCCGCCTTGAGTATTACCTCTATAAGAGGTATGTCTGGTTCCACCCCGCTTCCCCAGTGATTTGGGGGCGATCCAGTTCAATGCAGAGGGTTTCTCAATCAAGTTGAGATATACTTTGAGAGTCTGCCCAGGCGTTTCCCATGGACAGAAGCAAAGTAGGGTTCGTGATATCTTTGCTTGCTGAGAGAGCCTTGGCCTGGGCTAACCCTCTATGGGAGATGCAAAAACCTGTTGTCTTGAGTTACCCAGAGTTTGTGGCCTCCTTTAAAAGGGTATTTGATGCTCCTGCATGCTCCGCTTCTGCTGCCAAGTGCCTCTTGTCCATCAAACAGAGTACAAGAACTGTTGCCGACTACGCCATTGAGTTCTGTACTCTGGCAACAGAGGTTGCTTGGAACAATGAGGCCCTCGTGGCTGCTTTTACTCATGGTCTCCCAGATTCCATCAAGGATGAGATATCAGCCCGAGATATACCCACTGAGCTGGAGAGCTTGATCTCGTTTGCCATCCTCATTGACACCAGACTCAGAGAAAGACTTTCTTTTAAGGAGCGCTTGCGGAAGCCTCCTGTATGCTTGCCTCCAAGCTTTGCAGTCCCACCCGTGCCTCCCTCACCTCCCATGCCTCCTGGTACCGAGTCGGTCAGTGAAGATGAACCCATGCACTTGGGCTTCACGCGTCTCTCTGCGGATAAGAGAGCCTTTAGGAGGAGGGAGAGATTGTGCCTTTATTGTGGCCAGGCAGGTCACTTTTTGAAGTCTTGTCCTACCTGTCCTGGGAACAACCGAACCTTGAGGTTCTGTCATGGACAGACCTTAGGTGGTGTTGTGCTGTCCCCAATTACTTAGAAGAATAAGCCCCTGGTTTCGGTCACCCTTTCTTGGGCTAAGTCGTCTATCGAGATACAGGTTCTAATTGACTTAGGGGCGGCAGGCCTGTTCATTGATGTTGCCTTTGTATCAAAGCACTCGATTCCACTGCAGCTGCGTGACACTCCACTTGCCATTGAGGCTCTTGACGGGAGACCTCTACAGCCTGCCCATGTGACTCATGAGACGGTTCCGTTGTCCATGGCCGTAGGGGCTCCTCACCATGAGATAATCCAATTCCAAGTGATTTCCTCTCCTAAGTTTCTGCTAGTTATTGGATATCCTTGGTTACAGAGGCACAACCCCTCTTTTGATTGGCTCTGTGCTGAGGTTCTCACCTGGTTCACCACAATGCAGTGAAACATGCTTCCGGAAGGCAGCCAAGGTCCTGTGTACCTCTTCACTCTCCTCCCTCCCAGAGGAGTACCATGATTTTAGCGATGTCTTTGACATAGGTCAAGCTGGTAGTTTGTCTCCACACCGGCCGTATGATTGCGCAATTGACCTTCAACCTGGTGCCAGTCCCCCTTTGTCAGTCTTGAAGGATAAAGCCATGGAGGAGTATGTTTCAGACGCACTTTCTCGAGGTTTCATCCGCAAAGCCTTGTCTCCTGCTGGTGCTGGTTTCTTCTTTGTGAAGAAGAGGAGCGGTGAACTGAGACCTTGTATTGATTATAGGGGTCTCAATCGTTTCATGATTAAGAATGCCTACCCGATCCCGTTGATTACAGAGTTATTTGACCGCCTCAAGGGAACAACAGTTTTCACTAAGCTTGATCTGAGAGGGGCTTACAATCTTGTGAGGATTAAGGAGGGCGACGAGTGGAAAACTGTGTTTAATACCAGAACAGGCCATTATGAGTATCTCGTAATGCCTTTTGGCCTTTGTAACGCCCCGGCAGTTTTCCAGGAATTTATTAACAATGTCCTCCGAGATTTGTTGCAGTTATGTGTGGTGGTTTATCTCGATGATATCCTCATATTTTCCAAGTCCCTGTAGAGCCACCACACAGATGTCTGTCATGTGCTTCAGAAATTAAGAGAGAACTTCTATTGTAAACTGGAGAAGTGTGAGTTCTATCGGGAACAGGTTAAATTCCGGGGCTATGTAATTTCCACTGCTGGTTTTTCCATGGACCCAGAGAAACTTTCGGCAGTCCTACAGTGGCCTCGACCCGTGGGGTTACGTCCTCTGCAGCGTTTCCTGGGTTTTGCCAACTATTATCGGAAGTTTATTCGTAACTTCTCGTCTCTGGTCAAGCACCTGACTGATATGACCAGAAAGAACGGTAACCCACAGAGTTGGTCTCCGGAGTCCATTAAGGCCTTTGAAGGTCTCAAGGCTGCCTTTGTTTCTGCTCCTGTGTTGGCACATCCTGATCCTACATTACCTTTTATCCTTGAGGTTGATGCTTCTGAGACTGGTGTTGGTGCCCTTCTGTCTCAATGTACCTCTGAGATTGCTATGTATCCTTGTGGCTCATTTTCCAAGAAATTGTCACCTGCCGAGTGCAATTATGAGATTGGTGACAGAGAGCTGTTGGCAATCATTTTAGCCCTGAAAGAATGGAGACATCTCCTCGAAGGTACTACTGTGCCGGTTCTCATTCTTACTGACCATAAGAATCTCACATTCTTGTCTGAGGCTAAACACCTCCCTGGCAGTTCCATTAACCACTTCCTACCCCCACACAGTACTTATTCCTTTGCGTGGTGACCTTCTCCTTTTCTTGCATTGGAAGGGGTACGGTAGAGAGGAACGCTCCTGGGTTTCATCCTCGGACATACATGCTCCTGCCCTCCTCCGTGATTTCCATAGACGTTTTCCCCTCAAGCCCGGTGGTCCTCCGAGGGGGTGGGGTCATTGAGGAGGGGGGGGGTCAGGGCTGTCTCAGCCCTTCCTTCTCTGAGCTGGCCGCTCAGCTGTCGGCTAATTGCCAGCTCTCAGCTCTCTCCATAGTTAACCAGCTGTTGTGGATCTGCTCGTCAGTCCCGCCTACTTAAAGATCTCCAGCTCACTTCATTCCTGCCTTCACCTTGGTCACATCACAGGAAACCATCTCCTGCGTTCCTGTTTAAAGACTGGCTTTGCTGACATCCCTTCTGGCTCCTTATCCTGCTTGCTGTTCCTCTACTTGGATCCCTGACTTCTGGCCTGGCTGATTATCCAATCTGGTTACTGAACTCTGGCTTGGCTAATTACCCGATCTGGTTACTGAACTCTGGCTTGGCTGACTACCCAATCCGGTTACTGGACTCTGGCTATGCTTTGACTACGCTTACTCTATTTACCTTTTTATTTTTATTAATAAACAAGTGTGATTTTACTATACTTCTGTCTCGGTCTGGTTCATGGTTTCTGACAGTCCTACAGCGCTGGAGTCAATGCTTTATGTATCGTGGGTGCAAACGCTGTTGCTGCCAAGATGAATAAATCAGTGCTGCAGCTGAATGGCCTAAAAAATATATGCCGAAGCATGGGGGATCTGCCCCAAAAGTTAGAAGCAAATCGCTCCTCCACCCCTGCTGCCCCCATGCTTCGGCATATATGCTCTTTTTTTTAACTGTGGTGGTGAAATCACCTCCTACAGCTCTGGAGCAAACTCTATTGCTGTCAAGATAAATAAATCCGCGCTGCAACTGAATGACGTACCTGCTAAGCAAATGATGGTTAACAATAAAACAAAGTAACATTACAGTATAACAGTAAGACATACCATACCTGCAAAGGAGATACAAAAAAAAATAGTAAAAAATAAAACATTTTTTAACGCAATCTGTGCCTAAAATATATATATGCCAAAGCGTGGGGGCATCCGCCCCAAAAGTTAGAAGCAAATCGCTCCTCCACCCCTGCTGCCCCCATGCTTCGGCATATATGCTCTTTTTTTAACTGTGGTGGTGAAGTCACCTCCTATAGCGCTGGAGTCACGGCTTTATGTATCGTGGCAGCAAACGCTGTTGCTGTCAAGATAAATAAATTTGCGCTGCAACTGAATGGCATACCTGCTAAGCAAATGATGGTTAACAATAAAACAAACATTACAGTATAACATACCATACCTGCAAAGTAAATACAATAAAACATAGTAAAAATAAAACAGAGAGAACGATAGATATAGAACAATAGTGAGCGAACAGTAGAGAGAGAACAATAGAGAGAGAGAAGAAAAATACAACCACAACTATTTTTGCCTTTTTTATTTTTTTATGTGTTTTTTTTTCACTTTTTTCACTTTTATAAAAACTGTACAAAAAAAAAAAAAAAAAACTATAAACTGAACATTGCAAATTAGGGTCTCTCAAAATGTGATGGCCATCACATCTTTCGAGACCCCGAGACCCTGTGTACGTGTGCCTATGACTGTGTGGTGATGTACCCTACGCTAATACTTAACTAGTGTGTGATAGCATTCGAAACAGTCACCAATGCAAAGACCAGGTTGGTCAGGACAGGAGGAACAATAAAAGCGGGTGTCAAGCCTAAATCTGCGCTTTCTACAGACACAACATCTTCTTTCAGGTGTTCTTTGGGTAGGGGTACCAGAGAGGACATGCGGAAAATGCCTCTCGTGCAGCTGGCTTACTGCATTTGCATTGGGAAGTTGGGCCAGAGCCCCGTCAGGAAACAGAAGGGCTCTGATGATCTCTTCCTGGAATTTAAGGAAGGATCCAGTTCGTCCTGAAGCTCTGTATAGCACATGAGCGTTCAGCAAAGCCAACTGAAATAAGTATACAGACGCTTTTTTATACCAGCGTCTGGCCTTACGGCAATTAGGTACGGCGCCAACAACTGGTCGTTGAGCTCCACCCCTCCAATATTGAGGTTATATTCGTGGACACAGAGGGGTTTCTCCACAACACCAGTCACCATAGAAATTTGGACTGTCATGTCTGCGTGAAGAGAGGAAAGAACAAAAACATTCTTATTATCCATCCACTTCACAGCGAGCAAATTATTACATTTCAAGCAGGCTCTCTCCCCCAGCCTAAGACGTGAATCTACAAGCCACTGGGGAAAGCCCCAGCGATTAGATCACACGGTGCCACATGCGCCAATTTGATGATCGAACAAGTGACTAAAAAGTGGCACGCTTGTGTAATAATTGCCCATATACAAGTGGTACCGCTTTCCGAATAAGGATGACACCAAGTCCCACACAATCTTACCAGCGCTCCCTATGCAGTCAGGGCAGTTCCCCAGCTCTATGTAACTATCTCTTCCCTCGTAAACCATAAAACTACATGTATAGCCTGTGGCCCTGTCACAGAGCTTATACATCTTGACCCTGTATCTGGCACGCTTGCTGGGAAGATACTGTTTGAATGACAAGCGGCCAGAAAACTTAATCAGGGACTCATCAACGCAGACAACTTGATGGGGAGTAAACAAGGCTGCAAAAGCCGATCAAATTCAGGGTCATCTCGAGGACGACAGAGTTCATTATCGTTGAAATGCATGAACCGCAAGATCTGCTCGTATCGTGTCCTGGTCATGGAGGCAGAGAACACGGGCATATGGTGAATTGGGTCAGTGGACCAATATGACCGCAACTCACTCTTTTTAGTTATGCCCATGAGGAGGGATAGGCCCAGGAGGGTCTTAAATTCGGAGACCGTAATTGGTCTCCAATCTCTGGCAAGCAGCGATGAATTGACCAGCATATAAATTGCTTTGGTCCACAATAGATCTATAGAGATCTTCGGTGCAAAACAGCGAATAAAAATCAAGTGACCTAAAATCAACTGTTTCCACCTGAATTCCGGGTTGGCCAGTGAATGGGGGAAGTACGGGTTCTGCAGAAGTGGTGGGTTCCCAATTAGGATTGGCGAATGCAGCAGGAAGGGCACTATGGGCTAGACGGGCCTGTCTTTGTCTTAATCATGGTGGCAGCGGGACACTACTCGTGCTTGCCACCCCACCAGCTTGAACTGCACTTATGGGACTCGTCACCTCACCAAGTGTTAGTGCAGTGCTGGATGTATGACCAGGATGTACTAGGCGCTATCTGTCAGGGTGCCACTGCTGTCTACAGGTTCATATTATGAGCCTCAATCTGACAGATAAATGACTTCCTCTTCACTAGTACTAGGTGCTTGCCAGTTCACCAGAAGGAATAGCGGCGCTAGTACTGGCTCTCTTCTCCATACGAGGGACCTGCGGATCTTGCACCTCAGCGACAGCAGAAGAAGATCAGGGTCTGGTACGCCTGACCTTGGCAGGAACCACAACTCCGTCGTCAGAGCTATCTGTCAGGGTGCCACTGCTGTCTACAGGTTCATATTATGAGCCTCAATCTGACAGATAAATGACTTCCTCTTCACTATCTGTCATGCTTTTGGTCTCTAAATTTACTGGTACAGTAGTGATACTCACAGGTAAAAAAGCTCCTGAATGTTAGCGACTGATTCAAATGCTACCAAAAAAGCTGTTAGCGTTTGCAGGGATCAGGCCTGACTCTGCGAACGCTGCAGTTATGTGTGTTGTATTTTATAAGTGACAGTGATCGATTGATACTGCACTTGGGTGGGCTGGGCTGGGTGGAGGGGCTAAACGCAGGTGCTAGCAGGTATCTGGACTCATCCCGCTAACACTGCGTTTTTGGGAACCCTAAACTGTTGGGGACGCTAGTATAGATCTGATCAGATCACATATCGATCCGTTCAGACACTATACTACTAAGGGAGGCATATGGTGCGTGCGTGGGTGTTAGCGATACTGGCACTAATCTGATGTTGCCTGGGGCGACACAGACCCTATCTGACGCTAAAACCTAACTTTGATCACCCGCCAGTTGATTAGGGGGTTAAACCTTTATTGGGTAAAATATGGCGGGTGCCCTGACGCTATAAAAAAAAATCTAGCTAAACTGCGACACCCGTGACACTTATACTGTGATCACAGGTGAAGGGGGTAATCAAGGGGTTAAACCTTTATTGGGGGGGGTTAGGGGGGTCCCTAAATCTATCTGAGCCTAATACTAATTACCCTAACACTGATTAGTGTCACTAATGACACTAGTACAGCGGTCAAAAAAAAAAATCTGATTGCTGTACTGGGTGACACAGTGACAGGTGGTAAAGGGGTTGATCGGGGGGTGAATTGTGTGCCTACGTGACCTGGTGTCAGTGTAGTGTTGTGCAACTCACTTTTAGATACTCTCTCCTCTCGGTCTGGATACAGTTACACAGACAGGGGAAGGATATCATTCGTCAGGAGCGATCACCAGGTCCAGGCCAGCCGGCCACGCGTCTGCCGTACCATGACAGCGATTCGCCTGCCTGCGCCATTCTGCCGCAGTATAACTGTGCTGGACAGTCGGCAAGCGGTTAAACAAATATGAAGGGCTTTTATGACCTTTGTGTGGGGGATAAACATCCCAGGTTGACACATGAGATTTTGAGGAGACCAAAACGGGAGGGCAGGGTGGGACTCCTGGATATAGAGGTTGATTTACTAAAGGCAAATCCACTTTGCACTACAAGTGCACTTGGAAGTGCAGTCGCTGCAGATCTGAGGGGAAGCTATGAAATGAGGTGAAGCTCTGCTGATTTTATCATCCAATCATGTGCAAGCTAAAATACTGTTTTTTTTTTTTTCCCCTGCATGTTCCCCTTGGATCTACAGCGACTTTACTTCCAAGTGTACTTTCAAGTGCACTTGCAGTGCACTTGTAGTGCAAAGTGGATTTGCCTTTAGTAAATAACCCCCATAGTGTTTTATTACAGAGCCGTGGCCGTGGTTCGTATAATGAACTGGTGCCATGATTCTGCTGGTAAAATTTGAGTGCCCTTGGAGAAATCATTAGCAGGTAGGAACTTGGCCGGAGCCCCCTGGATTCCAGTTTCTTATAGGGGGTTGTCGAAATATGCATCACCATTGACGAAGACAACGCTATCCATTTGGGATAGAATGAACAGTACGGGAAAGTTTGCCCCTCCCCAATATCCCCTAAACACCATTGAAAGGATTTCCCTGGTTTTCCCCGGGGGAAGAGAAAGGGAGTTTAGATCGCTGGGGAAAGGACGGGAAGGGTAATTGCACTGGCATGGCCCCACAGGGTAAATTGCTTCCATTGGTGGATTTGGTTCGAATACTGGGGGAAGTACCAATGGCTGTATGGAAATACCATCAACTGACAGACTTGTTCAATAAGTGGAAGCACCAGATCAGGCTAGCGAAATCGCCTACTACTTTTGAAGAATGGTGTGATAACCTATCAGAGCCGGGTAATATGTTGTCCATAGGCGTGCGCAGGGGGTGTGCCAAGTGTGCCTGGGCACACCCTAATCACCTCCTGCACATTACATACTTGCAAACAGCAGTGACCGTCCCGCCACAGCTCAGTCCTGGGATCAGGGCTGTGAAGACAACAGCAGTATCATTGCTTGTAGTGTATGCATTTAGAAGCTTCCAATCTCGTTTTTCCATCTCCCTAAGTCTCCTGTGTATGTTCGATCTGTGCCCTCATTCACTACTAGATCCTCCCCCTTATCCACAATTCCGTCTGCCCAGAGAACCCGGAGGCGGGGCACTGCTACTGCCAGGTGCTGCTGACACTGTGCAGGGAAGGGGGAGAGCTGAGCTGATGTTCTAAGAAAAGTCAATTTGGAGAGGTAAACTGGCAGTCTTATGTGAGGACTAATCAGGAGGATTTGTTTGCAGTGTGATGAGAATGATTAACCACTTGAGCCCCGGACCATTATGCTGCCTAAGGACCAGAGGTCTTTTTCCAATTTGGCACTGCGTCGCTTTAACTGCTAATTGCGCGGTTATGCAATGCTGTACCCAAACGAAATTTGCGTCCTTTTCTTCCCACAAATAGAGCTTTCTTTTGATGGTATTTGATCACTTCTGCAGTTTTTATTTTTTGCGCTATAAACGGAAAAAGACCGAAAATTTTGAAAAAAAATGATATTTTCTACTTTTTGTTATAAAAAAAATCCAATAAACTCAATTTTAGTCATACATTTAGGCCAAAATGTATTCGGCCACATGTCTTTGGTAAAAAAAATGTCAATAAGCGTATATTTATTGGTTTGCGCAAAAGTTATAGCGTCTACAAACTAGGGTACATTTTCTGGAATTTACACAGCTTTTAGTTTATGACTGCCTATGTCATTTCTTGAGGTGCTAAAATGGCAGGGCAGTACAAAACCCCCCCAAATGACCCCATTTTGGAAAGTAGACACCCCAAGGAAATTGCTGATAGGCATGTTGAACCCATTGAATATTTATTTTTTTTGTCCCAAGTGATTGAATAATGACAAAAAAAAAAAAAAAAAAAATATTTACAAAAAGT
The DNA here is from genome assembly GCF_042186555.1 of Aquarana catesbeiana. NCBI lineage: Eukaryota > Metazoa > Chordata > Amphibia > Anura > Ranidae > Aquarana > Aquarana catesbeiana. The sequence goes on along the minus strand of NC_133326.1, from coordinate 410,092,920 downwards.
TGTCACTAAATGATATATTGCTCACACAGGCCATGGGCCTATGTGGAATTGCACCCCAAAATATATTCAGCTACTTCTCCTGAGTACGGGGATACCACATGTGTGGGACTTTTTGGGAGCCTAGCCGCGTATGGGACCCCGAAAACCAATCACCGCCTTCAGGATTTCTAAGGGTGTAACTTTTTGATTTCACTCTTCACTGCCTATCACAGTTTCGGAGGCCATGGAATGCCCAGGTGGCACAACCCCCCCCCAAATGACCCCATTTTGGAAAGTAGACACCCCAAGCTATTTGCTGAGAGGCATATTGAGTCCATGGAATATTTTATATTTTGACACAAGTTGCGGGAAAGTGACACTTTTTTTTTTTTTTTTTTTTTTTTTTTGCACAAAGTTGTCACTAAATGATATATTGCTCACACAGGCCATGGGCCTATGTGGAATTGCACCCCAAAATACATTTAGCTGCTTCTCCTGAGTATGGGGATACCACATGTGTGGGACTTTTTGGGAGCCTAGCCGCGTACGGGGCCCCGAAAACCAATCACCGCCTTCAGCGTTTTTAAGGGCGTGAATTTTTGATTTTACTCTTCACTGCCTAACACCGTTTCGGAGGCCATGGAATGCCCAGGTGGCACAAACCCCCCCCAAATGACCCCATTTTGGAAAGTAGACACCCCAAGCTATTTGCTGAGAGGCATGGTGAGTATTTTGCAGCTCTCATTTGTTTTTGAAAATGAAGAAAGACAAGAAAAAACTTTTTTTTTTTTTCTTTTTTCAAATTTCAAAACTTTGTGACAAAAAGTGAGGTCTGCAAAATACTCACTATACCTCTCAGCAAATAGCTTGGGGTGTCTACTTTCCAAAATGGGGTCATTTGGGGGGGTTTTGTGCCACCTGGGCATTCCATGGCCTCCGAAACTGTGATAGGCAGTGAAGAGTGAAATCAAAAATTCACGCCCCTTAGAAAGCCTGAAGGCGGTGCTTGGTTTTCGGGGTCCCGTACACGGCTAGGCTCCCAAAAAGTCTCACACATATGGTATCCCCGTACTCAGGAGAAGCAGCAGAATGTATTTTGGGGTGTAATTTCACATATTCCCATGGCATGTTTGAGCAATATATCATTTAGTGACAACTTTGTGCAAAAAAAAAAAAAAAAAAAAAAAAATTTGTCTCTTTCCCGCAACTTGTGTCGCAATATAAAATATTCCATGGACTCGACATGCCTCTCAGCAAATAGCTTGGGGTGTCTACTTTCCAAAATGGGGTCATTTGGGGGGGTTTTGAACTGTCCTGGCATTTTATGCACAACATTTAGAAGCTTATGTCACACATCACCCACTCTTCTAACCACTTGAAGACAAAGCCCTTTCTGACACTTATTTTTTACATGAAAAAGTTTTTTTTTTTTTGCAAGAAAATTACTTTGAACCCCCAAACATTATATATTTTTTTAAAGCAAATGCCCTACAGATTAAAATGGTGGGTGTTTCATTTTTTTTTTTCACACAGTATTTGCGCAGCGATTTTTCAAACGCATTTTTTGGGGAAAAAACACACTTTTTTAAATTTTAATGCACTAAAACACACTATATTGCCCAAATGTTTGATGAAATAAAAAAGATGATCTTAGACCGAGTACATGGATACCAAACATGACATGCTTTACAATTGCGCACAAACGTGCAGTGGCAACAAAATAAATACATTTTTAAAAGCCTTTAAAAGCCTTTACAGGTTACCACTTTAGATCTACAGAGGAGGTCTACTGCAAAAATTACTGCCCTCGATCTGACCTTCGCGGCGATACCTCACATGCATGGTGCAATTGCTGTTTACGTTTGACGACAGACCGCCGCTTGCGTTCGCCTTAGCGCAAGAGCAGGGGGCGACAGGGGTGCTTTTTTTTTTTTTTTTTTTTTTTCTTTATTATTTTTTTGCTTTTTTATCTTATTTTTAAACTGTTCCTTTCATTTTTTTTTTTTTTAAATCATTTTTATTGTTATCTCGGGGAATGTAAATATCCCCTATGATAGCAATAGGTAGTGACAGGTACTCTTTTTTGAAAAAATTGGGGTCTATTAGACCCTAGATCTCTCCTCTGCCCTCAAAGCATCTGACCACACCAAGATCGGTGTGATAAAATGCTTCCCCAATTTCCCAATGGCGCTATTTACATCCGGCGAAATCTAAGTCATAAAATGCTCGTAGCTTCCGGTTTCTTAGGCCATAGAGATGTTTGGAGCCACTCTTGTCTCTGATCAGCTCTATGGTCAGCTGGCTGAATCACCGGCTGCATTCTCAGGTTCCCTGTTGAGACAGGAGAGCCAGAGAAAAACACGGAAGACGGTGGGGGGGGGGGGCATTCCCTCCCACGGGTTGTAAAGGCAGTCTAGAGGCTAATTAGCCGCTAGGATTGCTTTTACATGAAAGCCGACCGCTGGCTGAAAAGAATGATACCAAGATGATACCTAAACCTGCAGGCATCATTCTGGTATAACCACTCAAAGTTGTGAATGGCGTACCTGAAGACAAAAAAATGGTTAACAATAAAGCACAGTAAACAATAAAGTATAAATAATTACATACCTGAAAAACAAACATGATAAAACATAATAACAATAACAATAACAATAACAATAAAACACTGCAGAATAGAATACAGTAAAAAAAGAGCAGAACAATAGAGAGAGAGAATAGAGAGAGAGAACAATAAAACGACAACTATTTTTTTTTATTTTATATATATTTTTTTTTTTTTTACACTTTTTTTGTAACTAACTTTTATAACTGTAACCGGTTCCAGGTTCGGGTCTCTCAAAATGCGATGGCATCTTGGGAGACCCTGTGAAAGTGTGCCTAGTCTGTGCAATGCTGTACCCTACGCTAATACTCAACTAGTGTATGGTAGCGTTCAAAACATTCACCAATGCAAAGACCAGGATTGTCAGGACAGAAGGGACAATAATAGCGGGTGTCACGCCTATATCCGCGTTTGCTGCAGACACAACATCTTTTTGGGGGGGGTTCGTTGGGTAGGGGTACTCGGGAGCACATAAAAATGCCTCTCATGCAGCCGACTGCATTTCGTTGGGGGATGTGAATGGGGGAAGTACGGGCGCTGCAGAAGTGGTGGGTTCCCAATTAGGATTGGCGAATGCAGCAGGAAGGGCACTATGGGCACGACGGGCCTGTGTTTGTCTTCTTGGTGGCAGCGGGACACTACTTGTGCTTGTCACCTCACCAGCTTGAACTGCACTTATGGGACTCGCCACGTCACCAAGTGTTACTGCAGTGCTGGTTTGACTACGACCGGGGTGTACTAGGCCGCTGGTGCTTGCCAGTTCAATAAAAAGCTTCCAAAAAAACTGTTAGCGATCGCAGGGATCAGGCCTGACTCTGCAAACGCTGCAGTTATGCGTTTAGTGTTTTGTAAGTGACAGTGATCGATCGATACTGCACTTGGGTGGGCTGGACTGGGCCGGGCGGAGGGGCAAAACGCAGGTGCTAGCAGGTATCTGGGTTGATCCCGCTAACACTGCGTTTTTGGGAACCCTAAACTGCTGGGGACGCTAGTATAGATCTGATCTGATCGGATCAGATATTGATCCGTTCAGATACTATACCACTAAAGGAGGCGTATGCTGCGTGCGTGGGTGTTAGTGGTACTGGCGCTAACCTGACGCTGCCTGGGGCCGGTGCTTGCTAGTTCACCAAAATGCTACCAAAAAAACTGTTAGCGATCGCAGGGATCAGGCCTGACTCTGCGAACGCTGCAGTTATGCGTTTAGTGCCTTGTAAGTGTCAGTGATCGATCGATACTGCACTTGGGTGGGCTGGGCCGGGCGGAGGGGCACAACGCAGGTGCTAGCAGGTATCTGGGCTGATCCCGCTAACACTGCGTTTTTGGGAACCCTAAACTGCTGGGGACGCTAGTATAGATCTGATCGGATCAGATATTGATCCGATCAGATACTATACCACTAAGGGAGGTGTACGGTGCGTGCGTGGGTGTTAGCGGTACTGGCGCTAACCTGACGCTGCCTGGTGCTTGCTTGCCAGTTCACCAAAATGCTACCAAAAAAACTGTTAGCGATCGCAGGGATCAGGCCTGACTCTGTGAACGCTGCAGTTATGCGTTTAGTGTTTTGTAAGTGACAGTGATCGATCGATACTGCACTTGGGTGGGCTGGGCGGAGGGGCAAAACGCAGGTGCTAGCGGGTATCTGGGCTGATCCCGCTAACACTGTGTTTTTGGGAACCCTAAACTGCTGGGGACGCTAGTATAGATCTGATCGGATCAGATATTGATCCGATCAGATACTATACCACTAAGGGAGGCGTATGCTGCGTGCGTGGGTGTTAGCGGTACTGGCGCTAATCTGACGCTGCCTGGGGCGACGCATATCACCGCCGGGCGATCAGGGGGCTAAACCTTTATTAGGTAATAAACGGCGGGTGCCCTGACACTATAAAAAATAAACGAACTAACCTGCGTCACCCGTAACGGTTATACGGTGATCAGTGGTGAAAGGGTTAACTAGGGGGCAATCAAGGGGTTAAAACATTTATTAGGTAGTATATGGGGGTCCCTGTCACTATAAAACGCTGACGGCGAACCTAAATATTTACCTCACTAACTAGCGTCACCAGCGAAACTAATACAGCGATCAGAAAAATGATCGCTTAGCAACACTGGTGACAGGGGGTGATCAAGGGGTTAAAACTTTATTAGGGGGGGTTAGGGGGGTACCCTAGACCTAAAGGGGGGTGATACTCACTGTCCCAACACTGTAACTGTCACAAACTGACACTATGCAGTAATCAGAAAAAAAAGAAAAAAAAAAAAAAAAAACCTGCTGGTGTCAGTTTGTGACAGGGGGGGGGGGGTGATTGGGGGGGGATCGGGGGGCGATCGGGGGGGGGATCGGGGTGTTTTGTATGCCTGGCATGTTCTACTGTGTGTGTGTGTGTTGTGCACTCACATTGATGTCTTCTCCCCTCGGCGCTGGAACGGAAAATACCGAGCCGAGGGGAGATGACATCATTTCCTTTGCTGCTGTTTAGCATACAGCAGCAAAGGAGTGTTCCCATTGGCCGGCGGCGATCGCGAGGGGGGGGCCACGAACGGATGGCCTCCCCCTCATCTCGGATCGCCGGGGAACAGAACGGGACCGCTTCGGGCACCGGGGGGGGGTCCGATCGGACCCCCCACCCGCGAGAGGCAAATCACGTACATGTACGTGATTTTGCCTGCCCGTGCCGCCTTGCCGACGTAAATCGGCGTTAGGCGGTCCTTAAGTGGTTAAGCAAATACAGAGTGTGTATGGGGGAGTCGGCTGAGTCTTCAGCCCTGCTCACAGCTAATGTTGGATGCTGGAACTTATCACTATATAAACAACCCCCATACTCTGTGTATGTCCAGATAAAGTGAAGAAACTTTATAACCATTCAATTTTACCCTGTCTTCTCCAAACTCTCTACAACATGTAAATTCCCCACATAAACTAAACACTCTATATACAAGTTAACTGTCCTCAATAAACAGAGTACAGCACAGTGTTCACAGTTATTTACATGGTAGTGCAATTTTATGAACACTGATTATATAGAGAATTTATTTTTTTAAAGAGATTTTTTTTTAAATTTTGCATCTACTCAGTTAGGCTTTTTTCACACGTGTGGTTTTTATGCATTACGTGTAGGGCAGCCCATTGATTTTAATGAGCTGCTCTACGCACGAGCAACATGGAAAAGAAGTCCTGAATCTTTTCCAAAGGTGTGCAGCACCCTGTAGTTTGGTCCACGTGTTTGCAGATGCGTGGAGGTGCTATTAACAAATAATGGCACTGCTGCACATATGCTTAAGGACAGCGCATTTCTTTGCATGTTGGGAGGGCCTGCAATTTTCCATGCAATACCCACACGCATAGATGTGAACTTAGCCTTAGAGTGTTTAGTTTATGTCGGGAATTTACACTTTGGATTGTACAAAGTTTGGATCAATACAGGGTTAAATGGAATGGTCATAAATTAACTTCACATTATCTGGACACAACATACACAGAGTGCTTTCTTTTAACACATACAAATACTGCTTGTTTCATTCCCTCCACACTCCACCTGTACATCTGTACATACCACTCACTGTCATACCCTCCACACTCCTCTTCTGTACATACTGCCCACTGTCATACCCTCCACACTTCTCTTCTATACATGCTGCCCCAAGTCATACCCTCCACGCTCCTGTACATACTGCCCACTGTCATACCCTCCTCTTCTGTACATACTGCCCACTGTCATACCCCCTACACTCCTCTCCTGTACATACTGCCCACTGTCATACCCTCCACACTTCTCTTCTATACATACTGCCTCAAGTCATACCCTCCACCCTCTTGTACATACTGCCCACTGTCATACCCTCCTCTTCTGTACATACTTCCCACTGTCATACCCCCACACTCCTCTCCTGTAAATACTGCCCACTGTCATACCCTCCACACTCGTCTCCTGTACATACTAATCACTGTCATACTCTCTACACTTGTCTCCTGTACATACTACTCACTGTCATACCCTCCACACTCGTCTCCTGTACATATTAATCACTGTCATACTCTCCACACTTGTCTCCTGTAGATACTCACTGTCCTACCCCCACACTCCTCTCCTGTACATACTGCCCACTGTCATACCCCCCACACTCCTCTCCTGTACATACTGCCCACTGTCATGACCTCCACACTCATCTCCTGTACATACTAATCACTTTCATACTCTCCACACTCGTCTCCTGTACATACTAATCACTGTCATACTCTCCACACTCGTCTCCTGTACATACTAATCACTGTCATACTCTCCACACTCGTCTCCTGTACATACTACTCACTGTCATACTCTCCACACTCATCTCCTGTACATACTTCTCACTGTCACACCCTCCACACTTGTCTCCTGTACATACCACTCACTGTCATACTCTCCACATTTTGCACTTTCCTTTCACTGTGTAGGGCAGGGAGATGGGAAAGACCTCCCAATGAGTGGCTCTGCTTATAAGAGAAGTGTGGAAGCACTTCTGACATTTTAAAATGTCTGTTTACTTACAAGAATATATATATATATATATATATGTAATTACAATTTTTGATATAATATTTCACAGCAGGGCCCGTTCCTGCACCCAAAAAGAGTAACTGTGAGGGGTTATAGTGTTGTGGCACCACCACCCAAGACCCAATTTTCTGCCCCTGTTTAACAGGGGCATGCTATTACAATTTTGATATATTTCCCAGCAGGGCCCGTTCCTGCGCCCAACAAGAGTAACTGTGAGGGGTTACAGTGTTCTGGCACCACCAACACCTAAGGCCCAATTTTTCTGCAGAGAATATAGGGCAGGCCGTATAGTATATGTACTGCTTTTCAGAGTAAATAGTGCCTGGGGGACCCCCAAGCCATTTTTTTTTTATTTTGGTGCGGGGTTCCCCTTAATATCCATACCAGACTTGAAGGGCCTGGTATGGATTTTGAAGGGGACATCCACGCCATTTTTTTTTTTTTTTGGTATTTTTGGCCCGTTTTTTTTCAATGATTTTTATCTATATTGCCGGGGTCTGACAATACATTACAGCCACGAGCATTATTAAAATCACTGCTCCTTAAAAAACTGACATTTTTTAAACTTTTTTGCATTGATACAAGTCCCCTGGGGCAGGACCCGGGTCCCCAAACACTTTATTGGCAACAATTTGCATATTAGCCTTTAAAATGAGCACTTTTGATTCTCCACGTTCGCATCCCATAGACTTTAACAGTGTTTGCACAAATTTTTCGCCTGTTCACATGTTCTGCTGTGAATCGAACCGGGAGGGTGTTCGGCTCATCCCTAGTGGTGATACAAGAAATAAAAACATGATCAACATGCGTAAAAACACACTGAAACAGGCATACATTTTTGCATGTGTTTTTATGCAAGCTATGGTGTGAACAAGCCCTCACACTCACAGCCCTTCAATCATAAGAGCAAAGAACAATGACTCAATGGGGGCATGTCTGTTCTCAGAGAGACCAATGTTTATACACAGCAAACAAGGGTCCTTTGCTGCAAAATGCTCCCATGGGACAGGCTTTTTTTTTTATACACCTAAACTGTATTAATACTAATACAAACAGTACTCTGTGCTCATGGCTCTCCCCACCTTGAATGTATAAAAGCTGCTTTACACCTTCCTATAATCCCACTAAGTGAAAATAGTACAAAAACGAAAAAATAAATGGTTGTAGCGCTAGAATTAAATTCAATCACACTTTGTAGTTTATATGCAACCATTACATATCAAATTACTTTGTTAACCCCCCAAAAAAATACAGATCCTGGTCCCTTAAAGCAGATTAACCGCTTCAGCCCCGGAAGATTTTACCCTCTTCCTGACCAGAGCACTTTTTGCGATTCGGCACTGCAACGCTTTAACTGCGCGGCCGTGCAACGTTGCACCCAAACAAAATTGACGTCCTTTTTTTTTCCCACAAATAGAGCTTTCTTTTGGTGGTATTTGATCATCTCTTTTTATTTTTTGCGCTATAAACAAAAAAGGAGTGACAATTTTGAAAAAAAACGCAATATTTTTTACTTTTTGCTATAATAAATATCCGCTAAAAATATATATAATAACTATTTTTTCCTCAGTTTAGGCAGATATGTATTCTTCTACATATTTTTGGTAAAAAAAATTTACAATAAGCGTATATTGATTGGTTTGCGCAAAAGTTATAGCGTCTACAAAATAGGGGATAGTTTTATGGCATTTTTATTATTAATTTTTTTTTCTATTAGTAATGGCGGCGAACTGCGATTTTTATCGGGACTGCGACATTATAGCGGACACATCGGACACTTTTGACACTATTTTGGGACCATTGTCATTTATACAGCGATCAGTGCTATAAAAATGCACCGATTACTGTGTAAATGACACTGGCAGGGAAGGGGTTAACCACTAGGGGGCAATGAAGGGGTTAAGTGTGTCCTAGGGAGTGACTCTAACTGTGAGGGGGATGGGCTTCAACTCACACGACAGCGATCACTGCTCTCGATAACAGAGAGCAGTGATCTCTGTCATGACACAAGCCAGAACGGGGAAATGCCTTGTTTACGTAGGCACTTCCACGTTCTGCGGCTCCGTGACACGATCGCCGGGAGACCGACAGACATCAAGTCTGCCGGTCCCATTCACGCTATACGTGGCGGACACGCGTGCCTGCTATCCCCACCTCTACAGGTACGCCCATTTGCCTACCGCTGCCATTGTGCCGACGTACAGTGGGGACGGAAAGTATTCAGACCCCCTTAAATTTTTCACTCTGTTATATTGCAGCCATTTGCTAAAATCATTTAAGTTCATTTTTTTTACTCATTAATGTACACACAGCACCCCATATTGACAGAAAAACACAGAATTGTTGACATTTTTGCAAATTTATTAAAAAAAAAAAAAAATGAAATATCACATGGTCCTAAGTATTCAGACCCTTTGCTCAGTATTTAGAAGAAGCACCCTTTTCATCTAATACAGCCATGAGTCTTTTTGGGAAAGATGCAACAAGTTTTTCACACCTGGATTTGGGGATCCTCTACCATTCCTCCTTGCAGATCCTCTCTAGTTGTCAGGTTGGATGGTAAACGTTGGTGGACAGCCATTTTAGCCGGGCATCCAGAGATGCTCAATTGGGTTTAAGTCAGGGCTCTGGCTGGGCCATCCAAGAACAGTCACGGAGTTGTTGCAAAGCCACTCTTTCGTTATTTTAGCTGTGTGTTTAGGGTCATTGTCTTGTTGGAAGGTAAACCTTCAGCCCAGTCTGAGGTCCTGAGCACTCTGGAGAAGGTTTTCGTCCAGGATATCCCTGTACTTGGCCGCATTCATCTTTCCCTCGATTGCAACCAGTCGTCCTGTCCCTGCAGCTGAAAAACACCCCCACAGCATGATGCTGCCACCACCATGTTTCACTGTATTGGACAGGTGATGAGCAGTGCCTGGTTTTCTCCACACATACCGCTTAGATTTAAAGCGGGGTTCCACCCAAATTTTGAACAATATCTGTATGTATTCTCTTCCTTGCCTAGATGCTGACATGCCGTTTAAAAAAATTTAAATCGCCGTAATTACCTTTTATTTTTCTATTCTTCTTTGCACTTCCTGGTTCTCCTCCCGTGGGAGTAGGCGTGTTTCTAGCCTCTCCCAGACTCCGCACAGACTCCTGGGAGCTAGTCTCAGGCTTCCCAGGATGCCACTGAGCATGTGCGGGAACGAGCGGTGAATGCTGGGAGCACAGCATTCACCCCATCCAGGAAATAAATGCTTGTGGGCTTCAAATGCCCACAATGAAGATGGAAACCGCCTGCAGTGAATAATATAAGTTAGTCTTTCTGACGAAATCTGACACAGGCGGACATATTACACACAATATGTGAGTATGTAATGCCGAGAAGAAAAGTTTGTGAATGAACTAAAATAAAAAAAAAAAAGATAGGTGGACCCCCGCTTTAAGGCCAAAAAGTTCTATCTTGGTCTCATTAGACCAGAGAATCTTATTTCTCACCATCTCGGAGTCCTTCAGGTGTTTTTTAGCAAACTCCATGCAGGCTTTTATGTGTCTTGCACTAAGGATAGGCTTCCGCCGGGCCACTCTGCCATAAAGCCCCGACTGGTGGAGGGCTGCAGGGATGGTTGACTTTCTACAACTTTCTCCCATCTCCCAACTGCATCTCTGGAGCTCAGCCACAATGATCTTTGGGTTTCTCTTTACCTCTCTCACCAAGGCTCTTCTCCCCCGATAGCTCAGTTTGGCCGGAAGGCCAGCTCTAGGAAGGGTTCTGGTCGTCCCAAACATCTTCCATTTAAGAATTATGGAGGCCCCTCTTTACCTTAAGTGCAGCAGAAATTGTTTTGTAACCTTGGCCAGATCTGTGCCTTGCCACAATTCTGTCTCTGAGCTCTTCAGGCAGTTCCTTTGACCTCACGATTCTCATTTGCTCTGACATTCACTGTGAGCTGTAGGGTCTTATATAGACGACAGGTGTGTGGCTTTCCTAATTAAGTCCAATCAGTATAATTAAACACAGCACGTGGTCAGTTTGCGTCCCTCCATCATCTGCTGCCCTGCTCTTTGCTATCCCCTCTCCCCCTCCTTTCTGCCTGTCAGCTTCATTTCTCTGTCTCTGTCCCGCCCCCCCCATCCCCACCGCTATTAGTACAAATAATAGTTTCTAAAATGGGCCAGCCCCTCTAATATAGTTAGGCATAGCACACTGTATAAGTATTTTGTAAAAAAGAGCATTGTAAATACAGTTTTAGCATGACCTTCAGGCTGGTCACGTGACTCTCGGGCCAGTTTCCAGGGGTGCTGCAGGAGGGGCTGAGCAGCCATGTGATCTCCCCAGCTGACGTCAGATCTCTGCCCCTCCTGCATTAGCCATATAGTGGATGTATACAGCAGCCGCAAGTCATGTGACCGGCCTGAAGATCGTCCTAACTAGGTATTTACAACGCTCGTTTTTATAAAAGACTTATAGAGTGTGCTATACCAGGCTCTAATAGAGGGGCTGGCAGTGATTTTCAAATTTGGGTTAACAGACCCTTTAATTAGAGTAAGATTATATCCAGAGCTAAGCTTTTTTTTTTTTTTTTTTTTAACATGAAAGAGCTAAGCTTTAAAGTGATTGTAAAGCCCTTTTTTTTTTTTTTGTAAAAATAATAAACATGTCATACTTACCTGCTCTGTGCAGTGGTTTTGCGCAAAGCAGCCTGGATCCTCCTCTTCTTGGGTCCCTCCCTGTTCCTGTTGAGTGCCCCCACAGCAAGCAGCTTGCTATGGGGGCACCTGAGCCGAGCTGCAGCTCCAGCTGTGTGTATATATTCAGACATGGAGCCCCGGTTCGGCCCTGCCCCCTCTCTCCTGATTGGCTAAATGACAATGGCACCGCTGCTGTGTCTCAGCCAATCAGGAGGGGAGTCCCGCACGGCCAAGGCACTTGTGGACAGTGCTGGATAGAGATAGGGCTCAGGTAAGTAATATGGGGTGCTGCGGTGGCTGCTGCACACAGGCAGCTTTTTATCTTAATGCATAGAAAACCTTCTGCCTTTACAACTACTTTAAGGCCCGTTCACACCTGGGTGTTTTGAATCAGCACCTAAAAACGCGGTGTGGTCTGCTTTGATTGTTGCATGATAAATTGCAACAAAAAACATCACATGAAGCTTGTTGCCCAAAACAGAGCTTCTTTTGGGCAACAAGCTTCACGCAGCAGAACCGCACCATATTTTTAGGTGCAATTAGAATAAATGGCATCTGAGATTCTCGTTATGTGATTTTATCATTTTACCAGAGTGTTTTGAAACTACGGGCAGAATCATGCCGATTCTGCCCGTGATTCAAAATGCCCAGGTGTGAATGGAGCCTGAGGACAGGCCTTTTATGACACACGTTGTTTACAAGTAAAAGTCACTGAAGGCACCATTGGGGATACATGTTACAGTGGAAAGACACAGGAGTGGATTTTGTGTATATAAAATTACTTTAAAGTTTCAAAATAAGATTCTTATTCTTTCTTTAAAAACATTTTTTTCACTTTGAGCACAGTGGACTTTACTTTATATGTATTTTTCACAGCGCAACTTGTGATTTGAGCACTATATTATTTGATTACTTTGATATTTAAAGTAAAACTCTATTTTTTGCTAGAAAATTACTTAGAACCCCCAAATTTTACAAGTCCCATGAGGCATTGCAAGGCTGACAGTTACAAGCATGGCTCCCACAGGCAGAGGCACGATTGGACTAGTTTTGCAACAGCAGGAGGTCCGCCAGTTTGAGACCCCCCTGCCCTAGAGAATAAAATTGTGCATTTTGCAAATGTCTATGTCACATAGTACTTGTGCAGCAGCTTTTTTCTTTAATGCAATTTTTTGGGAAAAATACACTTTAATGAATTTTAATGCACATAAACACAATATAATACCCAATTTATATTTTGGTAAAATATAAAAGATGTTATGCCAAGTAAATAGATACCTAACATGTTACGCTTTAAAATTGCGCATGCTTGTGAAATGAGGATAAACCACAGTATTTAAAAATCTCCACAGGTGATGCTTTAAGCCCAGGTTCACACTGACTGCAGGTTATAAATCGTGCGAGTGTCAGTCCGACGTGGGCTAAAAGCCTTTATAGGTTACCAGTTTAGAGTTACAGAGGAGGTCCGGTGGTACAATTATTGCTCTCGCTCTGACGTTCGTGACAATACCACATGTGTGGAGTGATCACCATTTATGTATGCGCGCATTAGCCTTTATGTTGCGAGCACAGGAAGGCGGCGCTTTAACTGTTTTTTTTGTTACTATAACACTGTTTCTTTACATTTTTTATTGCTGTCACAAGGAACATACACACCCCTCGTAACTGCAATAGGCAGTGACAGGTACTCTTTATGGCAAGATCTGGGGTCAATGCCCCCCCACATGTCTCCTCTGCCCTTAAAAGCATCTGATCACACCAAGATTGATGTGATCAAATGCTTTCAGATCTTTAAAACGGTGCTATTTACATCCAGGGAAACCAAAAGAGACCATAATACGCATTGCTTCTGGTTCCCTATACCATAGAGCTCATCAGGGATTTTCCAGTCCTCTACAAGCTCTATGGTAAGCCGGCAGAACCAGCTTCATTCTGGTCTCGCCAGTGGGACAGTAGAGCCATCCCTCCCCCTGATTGTAAAAGCCATCCAGAGGCTAATTAGCCGCTAGGATGGCTTTTACATAAAAGCTGATCGCCCCCTGGAAAAAAATGAAATCGGGATGATGTCTGTAGCCGAAGGAATCATCCCAGTATAACTGCTTGAAGTCAATCACGTACGTGTACGTGATTTGGCAACAAGTGGTTAAGGTGACCATTTACGAAACTGTGAACAGCGGTGATCACAGGGATCGCCGCTGATCTCAGTACATTAACGGTTTATGAAACAGAGATGATCGGGGAAGAACATATTCTCCACCGATCATCTAAGCACCTAGAGAAGCTGTCATTGACTGACAGAAACTGACAATTTATAAAGGTGCGATCTCAGCACTTCACTGGTGATCTGTGTTAGAATTCACCCTCTCCGATTCACCAGCCCAGAGGTGGTGAATCAGGGAGTGAAGAGAGAATCGGGGGGGGGGGGGGGGGAGATTATTGACTTCCTTCTACCTCGATCAGACCCCCCCCCCCCCAAGACAGTAACCATGTGTTTATTTGTATATAGATACATATACACGCACACACTATATTTTTTATATATATATATATATATATATTTATATATTATGTAGGAGGACTAATTTTTTTAACCACTTCAGCCCCAGAAGATTTGGCCCCTTAATGACCAGGCCATTTTTTGCAATTCGGTACTGCATCATTTTAACTGACAATTGCGCAGTCGTGCCATGCTGTACAAAAAAAAAAAAAATTGATGTCCTTTTTTTCCCACAAATAGAGCTTTCTTTTGGAGGTATTTGATCACCTCTGCAATTTTTATTTTTTGCACTATAAACAAAACAAAAAAAAAGTGACAATTTTGAAAAAAGAAAACAATATTTGTTACTTTTTGCTATAATAAATATCCCCCAAATTGTTTTTAAAAAACAAATTTCTTCCTCAGTTGAGGCAGATATGTATTCTTCTACATATTTTTGGTAAAAAAAAAAAAAAAAATCTTAAGTAATAATAAGTGTATATTTATTGGTTTGCGCAAAAGTTATAGCGTTTACAAAATAGGGGATATATTTATGGCATTTTTATTAAAAAAAAAAAAAAAAAAAATTTTTTTTTTTTTTACTAGTAATGGCGGTGATCTGCGATTTTTAATCAGGACTACGACATTGCAGCGGACAGATTGGACACTTTTTTGGGACCCTTGACATTTTTTTTTATACAGCGATCAGAGCTAAAAATAGCCACTTATTACTGCATAAATTTAATTGGCAGGAAAGGGGTTAACATTAGGGGGCAATCAAGGACTTAAATGTGTCCTGGGGAGTGTTTCTAACTGTGGGGAGATGGGACTGCCTGGGGGAGACCGATCATTTTTCATACTTACTACTTAGTATGAACAACGGATATGGCTCCTCTCCCAACAGAACGGAGATCTGTCTGTTTACATTAACAGACCTCCATTCTGAATCTCTCAGGAGCGATCCCGGGTGCCCGGTGGTCACTGCAACTGCTGGGCACGCGCATAGGCTCAGTCACGCCGCGGGCACACGCCCTCTAGTGGAATTAAAGCAGCCAACATACAGCTACGACAGCTCGCCCAGGGGAGCCAACCTGCCCCAGTAGAATGACGGCAGCTGGTCTAGAAGCAGTTAACCAAGGTGTGCGATCTCATCTTGGATTGTCCGTGTACTGAGTAGTGATAATTTATTACCGCTTAATAATCGGACACCTCGAGTGTTTCAGGGAATTTCTTGTACCGTAATCTCGCTATGTCTCACAAGATTACAGTAACGGGTGGGGGCTTCTCCACTGTTCGAAGCGTTTGTGGATCACTTCACAAAAGGAGAAGCGATCTACACCACTTCATAAACAGGCAGGAGGGCAATCTCCACTGTGGATGCTGGAGAACTAAGCAGTGGATAATTCCCACTGCTTCATAAACAGACACCTAAAGCTGAAGTTTAGCCATGAAAACCTGTAATGAAGTATGCCCCACGCTGTGCAGGCAGCGAAACCTGTGGTATCTTCACTTCCTGTTTCGTTGAAAAATTCCTGTCAAGGACCTGCCCCCTTTTCCTTTGCATTACATGCCCCATGTAAGGAGTCACAGAATTATCTTCCCCATTCAAAAATCATGTTACCAGCAATGAAAGGTGGTTTCTCAAAAGAGGAAAAGAGCTGTGCCTCAAGCAGGAACTTTTTCACAGCACCTTCACAAAAGACCAAAAGCTATTAACCCCTGGTAGTTCAGCAGCAGGTAGGAAAAAAAAAACAGGGCAACCCTGCAGTGACGATTTCTACAACATCCAGCGATCTGCACAAGATGGGACATCCTTTATTACAGGAAAGTTAGCTCACTAAAGAGCTATGGAGTTTTCTTTTTTTCTTTTAATAACAAACATGTTATACTCACCTGCTGTGTGCAATGCTTTTGCAGAGTAGCTCCGATCCTCTTTTCAGGTCCCATGCCAGCGCCTGGCTCCTCCTCCCCCTCAAGAAAGTAGTCTGCCCTGGGGGCAATGCTGCATGTTCACTCCCATTAGACACAGCTGGATCACCCCCCCCCCCCCCATTGGCTCACTAGCTGTTATTGACAGCAGTGGAAGCCAATAGTCTCCCGCTGCTGTCTCAGCCAATGAGGGAGTGTCCCAGGATAGCCAAGATGTGAACATCAATGGATTGGAGGGAGATTAGGTAAGGATTGGGGGGCTGCTGCACTTAGGTTTTTTTTTACCTGCATGCCTAAAATGCATGCAGGTAAAAGGCCTTTAGAACCACTTTAACTGTAGATTATGTCCACTTGCGCATTTTATATAACACTGCATCTAAGTTATCAAAGGTTTGTGATGGGTTCAGCTCCCCCAAAACTTATATTTAACCCCTTTATGTTCAGTGGCAAAAGGGTCAGGTTTAACGCTCACACACTGCAGATACGTGACGCTGGGTGATCGTTTATGGGCTGGGGGTGCACTTTCAGCAAAAAAGACCAAGCTGTCTCAGACAGCTCTTGGTCCAGGCTACAGATTGGTAGCCGGAAGGACTAGCTTAAGATCATGTGACCACTGTGGCAGCAGTCACATGACTACCAAGCCTACTCTCCCCCCACATTCTGAACTGTTTAAAATCAATGCTGAGAAGGGCAGGAAGGTGTTAAGTAGAGGTCGACCGATATGGGTTTTTCTCTGGCCGATGCCGATATTTAGAAATCGCGGTGGCCGATTCTGATATTTTTTGGGCCGATATATTTGGCCGATTTTTTTTTTTTCCCTTCATCTCATAAAATCTAACAGTTAGACCTCTTTCACACTGGGGCGTTTTTCAGGCGCTTTTGGGCTAAAAAGAGCGCCTGTAAAACGGCTCCCCTGCAGTCTCAGTGTGATATCCTGAGTGCTTTCACACTGAGGCGATGTGCTGGCAGGATGTAAAAAAAAAGTCCTGCAAACGGCATCTTTGGAGCGGTGTATACCCCTCCTCCACCATTCCTGCCCATTGAAATGAATGCGCACCGCTGCCGAAGCTCCTGCAAAGCGTTTTGGCAGCGGCGCATTTAACCCCTTCCTCGGCCGCTAGCTGAGTTATAAGCGCCCCGCTAGCAGCCGAATAGTGCCTCTAAAATGACGGTAAAGCGCCGCTAAAACTAGCAGCGTTTTACCATCAACGCATGCCCGCTCCAGTGTGAAAGCAACCTTAAGTAATACAGAAAATTTTTTACATTTAAACATTAAACAAAACAAACCTCCAATCAGTTCACTTGTATGTATAATTTAGAAAAAAAAAAAAAACTATCTTAAATATTAAATACACAAAAACAGGTAATCAAAACTTTTGGACGAAAAAAAAATGGGCTAACTTTACTGCTTAGTTTTTTTTTTTTTAATTCATTACTGTATTTTTTTTTTTTTTAAATTGCGTTTGAAAGACCGCTGCGCAAGTACTGCGTGACATAAAATATTGCAACAGCCACTATTTTATTCCCTAGGGTCTCTGCTAAAAAAAATATATATAATGTTTGGGGGTTCTAAGTGATTTTCTAGCAGAAAATACTGGATTTTTACCTGTAAGCAACAAGTGTCAGAAAAGATTTAGTCTTTAAATGGTTAAACTGAGAATTCCTACACGGAGTTCAGTCTATTGATAAAAAATAACTTGAAGAGATACAATGTATCTTCTTATCAGACTTGGCAGGCTGCCCAGAGGAGGAGAGAAGATAACTTTCAGGCAACTTGCATTGACTCTAGATATATCGGTCGACCTCTAGTGTTGAGATCTTGGTAGATTATTACATTTTTTTACCATCTCTCTGGACCCCTACAATAAGATCTACCAGTTTCCCGTTTTACCTACTAACTGGAGATTTTTCCTCCAGGTACAGAGTTAAACCTAAAACCCAACTCTGGACTATTTGAACATCTCCCTGAAGGGGAAACAGGCAAGTGACCATGAAGGTGATTTCTGTAAAAAAAGGGAAGCATAAAATAAAGGCATAGCATGCTGAGTGGAAGAGGACACAAAGTCCAGAGATTCAGCTTTTAAAATTTGATGTATTGCAGCTTACCAACCAGATGTGGTGGCTGTATGTTTGTTTTATTTAAGTCTTTTTCCCAGTTTTCAGGTGGTGATCTGACCAGTAACACACCTTCTGTATTAGGGTGCCTACACTCTGGATGGAGCAACAGACACCTTTGGACAGCATTGTAAATCTGAGGGAGGGAGGAGTGTAGTGTAAAGCCCCCATAGACACTATTAGATTTTCTGCAGATTTTTGTCTTCAGATTTACCTAAACCATAAAATATGAAGTCAAACCTTAAAGTGGAGGGCAACCCTGGGGAAAAAAAAAAAAATCCACCAAAAATCCTAAAAAAAAAAAAAAATATAAAAAAAAAAACATTTGGAAAAAAAAAAATTATACTTACCTAAACCCTTGCTGCTAGACAGTCTTCCTAATCTGCCTCTTCCTATTCCGCGGCGTGTTCTGTTCCTCGGTGAGCAGCCCCGTTGTCATCTGGGAACTGTGCGTGTTCCCAGAACACCACGGGACCAGTCACAGATCGCCGCATCGCACACGCGTGCGCAGTAGGAAACTGGCAGTGAAGCCGCAAGGCTCCACTGCCTGTTTCCCTTACCTAGGATGGCAGTGCCGTGAGCCGAGGGACAGGTTGGCCTAGGGCGGCAGATATCGCGGGCACCCAAAACAGGTAAGTCTACTTATTTAAAGTCAGCAGCTACAGTGTTTGTAGCTGCTGACTTTAAAATTTTTTTTTAGCTGGCCGGAATCCCACTTTAAGAGTTTCAATTTGTATGCAATCAGGCAGGCCCTTGCACTACATTGGTTTTGGTAAATCTGAAGACAAAAATCTGCAGAAAATCCAATAGTGTGTATGGGGCTTTAGATGCAATAGCAGATATAAATACAAAAAAAAAAAAAAAAAAAAAAAAAAAAAAAAAAAAGGGAAGTCAAACTCCACCTAATACTTTATAAACAGTTGCTACAGTTTAAAAAGCTGATCATTGTAACACCCCTGCCAGAGAAACCGTTTGCTTCAACCCTAAACTGCTATATTTGCAAAACAGCTCATTCTTTAAAAAAAAAAAAAAAAAAAAAAACCAAACACGAGACTTGCTGGTCCAATCACTAGATGAAAATAAAGCAAAGAAAGCTTAAGGCCTCATGCACACTGGACATTTTTACAGTTGCTGTTTTTGGCTTTTCTACAGCCAGTAAACTCCCCAGCATGTTATCCTTTGTATCCATGCACACATAGGCTGTTATCAGTGTTTTTTTGGCTGGAAAAACAACCCAGAACTAGTAGGTTTTGAGAGGAATTTTTCAGCTGTATAAACGTGGTAAAACGTGCCAAACCAGCGTTTTTGGTTCCATAGCTTTAGCACAGAGGTATTTTCTTGCAAAAACGCTAAAAACATTTGCAATTTTAATGCAGCAATGCTACTGCCGTTTTTATAACGTCCAGTGTGCACAAGGCCTTAGACCCCTTTCACACAGGCATTTTTGGGCTAAAAATAGCTCCCCTGCAGTCGCAGTGTAAGAGCCTGAGTGCTTTCACACTGAGGCAATGCGCTGGCAGGACGTTAAACACCTGCAAGCAGCATCTGTGGAGTGGTGAAGGAGTGGTGTATGCATCACTCCTGCCCATTGAAATGAATGGGCAGCACCACTGTAGCAGCACTTTGTGGGTCATTTTAACCCCTTTTCGCCCGCTAACAGGGGTTAAAAGCATCCCTTAGTGACAGAAAACCTCTGCAAAAACAATGGTAAAGTGCCGCTAAAAATAGTGCCGCTTTACCGCTAACGCCCCAGTGTGAAGACAGCCTTAAAAAGGAAATGCAGTCCCATCTGAGAATTGGCAAGCTGCAATATTATTCACGATTTATAGGGCGCCAGCAGTTTACGCAGCGCAATATAAACGTTTGCTTTTGGATTTAATATCACTTTAAGGCCTGGTTCACACCTATGCATTTTTTAGTGCATTTTGCATTAACACACTACAGTCCATTTAACATGGTTTCCTATGGATGTAGTTCACATCTGTGCATTTTATGGAAAGGGACAGTCTTCCTGTTTCCATGGATTTCAATGGATCAAAATTGAAAAATGCACTGGTGTGAAATCAGACCTAATACCTTTTTTTCAGTAATATTTTAAATAAATAAATCAGAACAAGACCTCATTATGGCTGTATCAGGCAGATACTTCTAAAACAATAAAGCACAATACATATGACACGTGTTTATATGAAGCTGCTGCAGAAATAATGGCCGCTCCATACATTAGGAACAAAACAATTTCAGAAGACCTGGAACAGCATAATCTTAAAACAGTTTGGTTTTTATTAAAAATAAGGTCAAACCAAACGCACAAATCCTACGCAGTTAAATGAACATTATATATGTCATAGAAAGAAAAAACAAACAAAAAAAAAAAAAATCTTGGATTTTCAGATAACCGGAAGTTTAAAGGGTAACAAACACAATCCAGACCAATAGGCCATTCGGTAAAGTCATGAACAAAACAAAGGACTCCTGACTCCTTAGCGGAAGTCTATGTCCAAGACGTGGTTTAGCAATTATCAAATGGCAACAGAATCAATACAGGTCAGGATGAGAAGACATTGAAAACAAAACATGCCTGGCCAAACAGTGATCCAGACGAGTGAAAAAACAACCAGGTCTTGTGGTCGGTAAACAAAAAAAAAAAAAAAAAAAAAACCTTAGACATCGTCCATTCATGGCTCAGTCACTGGTGGGAGGAGTTCAGTATGATCCGTACGAGCCGTAGCCCCCAGCTCCTTGGTAAGGGCCTGTGCTGCTATTGCGCCCCCAGGTGGTTGGTCCCGAGCCTTTCATGGGCCCATAGGCGGACATGTGCTGAGAATAGTTCCCGAAGCCGTTATAACCGTCACCGTAGGCGCTCTGCTCCCCATATCCTCCATAGGAGTTGTAGCCCCCGCCATAGGCCTCATAGCCGCCTGCATAGCCTTCCCTCTCCCCGGAGTAGCCGTTAGCCGAGCCTGCTCCTCCTCTCCCCCGGCCTCCGCCCCGGTAAGACTTGGCTCCAGGGCTCTGCTGGATATCCTCCCGGGGCACGGCCTTCTTCACCTCCACGCGGTGCCCATTGATGGGGTGGAACTTCACCACGGCCGCCTTGTCCGCAGCATCGTGGTTGGCGAAGTGAATGAAGCCGAAGCCGCGCTTCTTCCCGGTGCCTTTATCGGCGATGATCTCCACCTTATCCACGGGGCCGAACTGGGAGAAGTGCTCCTGGAGGTGCGCCTCCTCGATGTCCGCCTTCAGCCCCCCCACGAACAGCTTGTTGACTTTGGCGTGGGCCCCGGGCCTAGACGAGTCCTCCCGAGACACGGCTCTCTTCAGCTCCACGTTGTTACCGTCCACGACGTGTGGGGAGGCGGTGACGGCGGCGTCCGCTTCCTCGGCGGTGGAGAAGGTGACGAAGCCGAAGCAGCGGGAACGTTTAGTAAGCGGGTTCACCACCACCACACAGTCCGTCAGGGTGCCATAGCCTTCGAAGTGACTCCTCAGGCCGGCCTCCGTGGTCTGGACATTGAGGCCTCCTATGAACAGCTTGCACAGCTGAGATGTGTCCATGTCGCCGCTCCTCTCTGACAATAAACTTACAGCACGTTGGGAGCACGGTTATTTCTTTTTTTTTTTTTTTTTAGCGCGCAAGAAAATGCAAAAAGGAGTTTCTTACGTCACCGGGCTGCAAAGGAACTTCCGGTCATGGGACCTAGCCCATGATGACGAGAGGTGGCGCGTGTTTTGATTGGTCGATGGGGACGCCATTGTAAAGACGCCATTCAGGAGTCTTCACGTGGGGGAGGGATGGCTGCGGTGGTGCAATGACAGGAAATGAAGGCCCAGGCTTTAAATTCCACGCAAGCTCTATTGAATTGATGTGGTTTCAATCTTTTTTTTTATTTTTTTTTTTTTTAGGCTTTTTAGTTTGCGGCTTTCTTTTACCTTCAGACCCAGGCCTTTCTTGACGCTCTTTGTTTATAAGTAACAATCAGTATTTTTTTTGCTAGAAATTTTCTTAGAACCCCCAAACACATTTTTCTTTTTTTTTTTTTTTTTTTTAATCTTTATTTAAGTTTTAAATATATCTATACAAAAGAAAAAATCACATTTAATCTTATACCAATACAATAAACCCACAGGTCCTATCCCTAAAACCTCCCACCCTCCCCGACCAATACCCCCCCCTCCCCCCCGCAGACCCCAATCCTGTGTTTCCAACAGGGCAAAACACCTAACTACCCCACAAATGTCAAATTAACTCTGCATCATTTCGGCATATTTAGCAGACTTCCTGAAGGCCACCCAGCTTGCCCATCTTCCTCCCGCTATCACGTGCTCTTTGGTTAACAAATCTTTCTCCCTTTTCTCTAAGCTATATGTTTCCTGTATTTTTAGAAACCAGTCCTTGATCTTGGGGCCTTCAGCATTCTGCCATTTCTTGGGAATTTCGCTTTTTGCTGAATTTAATAACACTGGGATTATGGACATGTTGTACTCTCGTTTTCCTCCCTCCGAGCTATGGAACAGGCATATCCAGGGGTCGTATGGAATTGATTTGCCCGTTATCTCCTCTATTATTTGAATTACTTCCTGCCAAAACTTTTTAGCCACCGGACAGCTCCACCATATGTGTGCCATAGTCCCCGGTGCCCTACACCCCCTCCAACAGTTTGGCGACCTATCTGGTTGGTATTTATTAATTTTTTCCGGAGTTGCGTACCATCTGGATAAGCACTTGTAGTTTGTCTCTATCATTTTTATGTCAGTTGCCGTGCTGTGTGTTGCCTTTGTTATGTTACCTATTGCGTTTTCCTCTAGTGGTACCCCCAAATCCTTCTCCCATTTTTTAATGAATGGCGGCGTTTCCATCTCTCCACTGTTTAACAACATTTTGTATATCGCCGAAATATACCCTCTGGTCTTAGTACTACTGAATATTTTCTCTATTGGTAAGAGGTTATTTTCCTCTCTTATAGACCCAAGGAGACTTTTGACAAAGTGCGAGAGTTGAGCGTACCGCCAGCCATTTAGTCTCATTAAATCTCTACGTGTGTCTAAGTGCTTAAAAGTGCCTATTTTCCCTTTTTTCACTATATCTTTTAGTTGTGTTTCATTAATTAAGATCCAGTTACCCCCAACTTCTTCCATCCCCGGGGGAAACAGCTCATTGTTTTTTAAATATATCAATGGTGAATTATATTCCCAACTATTTAATGTGTGCATCAGGTCCCAGATTTTAAATGTGTGTTGTGTAATAATATGTGTGTTTGGTCTTAACTCTCTACACCGTGGGGGATTCCATAACAAATAATTCAAACGTGCACTACTTAAACCTATTTCCAGGCTAACCCATCTTTTGTTATTCCCTCCCTTAACCCAATCTACAGCCCGTGCAATTATTATTGCATTATAATATTTTTTGAAAACAGGGAGAGCCAGCCCCCCTTGTGCTTTTCCTCTACATAACTCATTATGTGCTACTCTAGGTTTCTTGTTGTTCCACACGAACCCATTTAATATTAGTGTCAGTTTTTTAAAATAAATTTGAGCCAATGGGATAGGCAGCATTTGCATCTTATAAAACACTTTTGGGGCCAGCACCATTTTGACTGAATTGATTCGCCCAATCCATGAGATCGGGCAATGACTCATCCTTTTTACTTCTGCTCGGACTTCGTCCAGAAGAGGTATAAAATTTAAAGCATATATCTTCTTTACAGAATTTGATAGCTTAACCCCCAGGTACTGAATATTATCTCTCACTGGAAAGTGAAAAGTTTCCTTAATCCACGCCTCTTCCTTCCTATCCATGTTGATATTTAAAGCTTCGGATTTTCCCAAATTGATTTTGTAATTTGAAAGCTCACCATATTTCTTAACGACAGATAATAAGTTGGGGATCAAGATCCTCAGGTTTGTGACGTAAAGGAGGACATCATCGGCGTACGCGGCCAATTTATGTTCCTCCTTTCCCACTGTACAACCTCTTATGTCCGGATTTTTACGTATAGTGGCTAGTAGCGGCTCTAATGTCAGCACAAACAGGAGAGGGGAGAGCGGGCAGCCCTGTCTGGTCCCATTCTTCATTTTGAACTGAGCTGAGGAGACATTGTTTACTTTAACAAAGGCAGAGGGGTGATCGTATAGAATTTTAATCCACTTTATCATTTTTTTCTCCCACTCCCATAGCTTCCAGCGTTTTAATCATGAAACCCCAGTCTACTCTGTCAAAGGCCTTCTCGGCATCTATTGACAGAAATAGACCTGGGGTTCCATTGCTCTTGATGGCCTCTGCTATGAGCAAGGACCGCACCCCGTTATCTCTGCTCTCTCTCCCAGGAACAAAGCCCACCTGGTCCGGATGGACCAGATGCGCCATCCTCTCCTTAAATCTAGTTGCAAGCACCTTCGCATACAGTTTGATGTCTGCGTTTATAAGCGCTATAGGTCTGTAGCTAGAGCAAAGGGTGCGGTCCTTGCCCTCCTTGGGGATTAAGGTCACAGCCGCCAGCAGAGCACCTTCACTCAGCTCACCCTGCATCCCAAGATCGTTCCAGAGCCTACACATCCTCGGGACCAAAGAGTCTCCAAATGTTTTGAAAAAACCGGCTGTGAAGCCATCCGGGCCTGGGCTTCTCCCGGTGGGAGAAGATCTCAGAGCCAGACGGACTTCTTCTTCTGTTATGGGATTATCGAGATCTTTTATGTCCTGTTCGGCCAGTTTATTAAGCCCTGCCTCCTTTAAAAAGGCCTCAGCCCTTTCTTCATTCCCTCTACTACAACCTTTCTTACCAACTGAGTACAGAGATGTAAAATATTGTCTAAATTCTTCTCCAATTTCTCCCGAAGAAAACCTCAGGTCCCCTTTTTTATTTTGAATCCTGTCAATGAAGTTTATGTCTCGTTTTTTCCTCAGAGTTTTTGCCAGGTGTTTGCCTACTTTATTGCCCCACTTAAATTTTTCCCTGAGATGTCTATTAATAATATGGTGCACCTCCTCTTCCATTAAGTCTCTTAATTCGTCTCTCTTGATGGTCAGCTGTTGCAGTGGTATCCTATCAGATCCTCTGTAGGCTTTATGTATCTGCTCTAACCTAAAAATTTCTGCGATAAGCACTTCCTTTCTTTTTATTCTTTCTTTTTTCAGTAGTGCCCCAACAGAGATCAGGATCCCTCTAATATACGCCTTAAAGGCTTCCCATACAATCGCCCCATGAGTTTCGCCCGTGTCGTTAGTTAGAAAAAAAAAATCGATTTCCTGTTGGATTTTTTCGGCGTTCTTAGGATCTTTAATTAAGTTTTCGTTAAGGCACCAAGTGAACGGGGGTTTTTGCACTTCTTTTAGTTTTATTTTCATCATGGCAGGGGCATGGTCTGACAATGATCTAATCCCAATCTTAGTTTCTACTACCGTATCCACCAAGCAGTGGTCCACCATCAGATAGTCCAGTCTGGAATAAGTACCATGCACGGGGGAGAAGTAGGTATAGTCTCTGACCCCAGCGTGTTGAATCCTCCACATATCAATCAGCTGGCATTCATGTAATTTTTTCCCAATTCTCCGCAGGGTGTCTTTACTCATCCCCCGTGCATTTGATGAGCTATCTAGGGATGGATCCAAACTGAAATTGAAGTCTCCTGCTACTATCATCTCCCCCTCCCTGAATTCCAACAATTTGTTAAGGACCCGCAAAAGAAATTTAATCGGGTCTCTATTCGGGCAATAAATGTTGGCAAGGGTGAGGATTCTCTCTCCTATCCTAATCTTCAAAAAAAGGAAGCGCCCATCGGGATCTATTAAAAGATAATTAAAATTTTTCGAGAAACCTATTGCCACCCCTTTTGCCTGTTTTATAGGAGAGTCACTATAAATCCACTTTGGGAAATGTCTAGAATAGAGTTTTATACCTGTATCCCATACAAAATGGGTTTCCTGCAAAAAAACCACGTCTGCTCCGTAATGGTGCAGCTCTCTCAATATTTTATGCCTCTTGTTGGGGGAATTTAAACCCTTAACGTTATATGTCAGACATAAAAAGTTCATTTAACCAAAACCTTGTGCCTTGCTTAAGACCTGATGGTAGTCTGAGGAGCTCTGTGTTGAGTGAGTCTGCTCGGGAGAGAACCCCCCCAATCCCCCCCCTCCACCTCCCCAGCCCTCCCGTTCCATCCCCGCCTCCCCTCCTCTTCCTCATCGCCCACCCCCCACCCCCCCCTCCCTCTCCCCCCCCCCCGCCACTACCTGGCAATTGGGTCGCAGAGCGGCTCTTGCTGTACTCCTGCCCTGCGCTCCGTTGTGCCCTGGAGTGGGGCCCTGGTGATGGACAGCGGTGGTATCGTCCCCCCCCCACGTGGGGGAAGGATCTCCCAAGATCCTCTATTTGCGCTTATTTCCCCCCTTCTCCTTCCCCTCCACTCCCCCCCCCTCCATGTCAACCCTCTTCATCAATACATAATGTAACTATCAGAACCCGTTACTACAGAATAACCCTTTCAGGGATAGTAGGGACAATAATATCTAAATTCCTACAAAAATCCTGCAAGTCTTCCGTATGTCTCAGTTTGAAAGTCCTACCCTCCTTTGTTACGGGAAGCCCCAACTATACTTTAGATTTGCCCCCCTTAATAAGTCCAGTAACGGTCTCAGCTGTCGTCTCCTTGCTAATGTACCAGCGGAAAGGTCCGAGAATATTTGTATCTCTTGATTGTTGAATTTTATCGGTAGAGCCCCTCTTAATTTACTCCAGATTTTGGCTTTATCCTCAAATTGGTGGAATTTCACTATGACATCTCTGGGTGCGTCGTCTCTCATGTTTGGGGGTTTTCTGATCCTGTGGACTCGGTCAATTTTCAATTCACTTTCCGGGTTTCTTCCCAAAAGGGGATTAAAAATCTTTTTGATAACTGTGGTCAGATCTTCTCTCAGCTCTGGTAAGGATCTAATTCTTAGGTTTTGTCGCCTGTTTTGGTTTTCTTGTTCTTCCAGCTTATACAGCAGCTCTCTTTGACCCCTCTGTAGTATTTTTACTTGTTTTTTTAGCGTAGCAATTTCTTCACCCTGCTGTTCCACCCCCTTCTCCACTTCTTCTACTCTCTTTAGGAGGTGTCCCATGTCAGTCCTTACGTTGAGGATTTAATTGCCTTTTCCAACTTCACAAACATGTCTTGAATCTCCGTTTTTGTAGGGAGAGTTTCCCCTGCCAGATCCGTCTCCATATTCAAAACTGGTTCTCCTTCAGGAAGTGCCCCTGTGGTGACCGCCCCTCCCTGGGCCCCTTTGTTTTTAGTTGAGGCCTTTTTTTAATCTTTTGACTCTTGTTGTTTATTTTCCTTGCCTGGACTCTTTAAAACGCTTTTGGATAGTGCTGGAGTTCAAACTATCTCTGGGTTTGTTAGAGTCTGCTGATTTTTGGGGACGTCCTTTCATGTTCATCCCTCCTCCCCCACACCACCTGAACCCTGTTTGTACTGGTTATTACCAGCTACAAAACTAGCGATCGGGTTCTAGACCCAGCTTGAGACAAAGAAAATTTAACAAAGTGATAAGGTACAGGTCTCAATGCCCTTCCCTTTGGGGATATCGCAGCAGCTCACTTTATCTGGCTTGCGGCAGGTTAAGGAACCACAACTTTGTCACTGCTCCACTCTTAACAATTAGAGACCGTTTCTGCATCATACACAATGTATGACCAAAGAATCCCTTTAGAACTTTCAGGATTATTGGTCAAATTGATTTTTACCAGGAACACCTGTCACAAGCGTATTACACAGTTCATGTGAATTCAGTTCAGCCAAGCTGGTCCTACCTGGCCCTTTACAGCACTGTTTTTTGGGGGAAAAGCACACATACACAAGAAAGCAGTCCTGCTCTAATCCCAACTTGGGCCCAGCCTTTAGCAAAGTGATAGTATACAATTTCCTGTGACTGTGCCTTTATTGAGTTGCCACAAATCATTTAAACTGACAGTACACCATAAAAGAGGTAACGAGCGTTAGTCATATCACCACTCTAATCATATAATGTCCGCTACTACCGCATAAGCAATATGTTGCTTTAGAATCCACCTGCAACTTTCAGATTTTCTTGCTCTAATTGATTTCCATCAGCAGGTAGCTATAACAGGGATTTGACACAGTTCTTATGATAGTGATTTCAGCCAAGCTGATCCTACCTGGATCCAGGGAACCTCTTGAGGGGGAGTCTTCCGCATTCAGAATGGGTTTCTCTGCCAGCGCCGGCACTGCACTTAAAAAAGGAAAGAGGGGGGGTCCCCACACCTCTCGATCTTCCGCGTTTGTCTATTGCCTGAGCATCCTTCTTTAATGGGACACTATTCAGCCATTCTCCTTGAGACTGTCCCAGCGAGGCTATTAGGTTGGGGGGAAGCAGGGCCGAGGAGTCCTGGAGCGACAGACGCAGGGGGGGAGGCTAAGGGATATTGCTGTGGATACTGCTGTGGCGTGCCTCTACTCCATCTGCCCTCCTATGCCGTTCTGATGGCAGCACCAGTCCGCAGCTCTCGTGAGGCTGCCTCTCTCGCTCGCTGGAGCCAGCTGACAAGCGGGCCAGCCTGCAGCTTCAGGGGAAGGGAAGGATCATTTGTCGGCCACGGTCTCTCACCTCGTGCTTTTCAGGACGCCATCCCATTCAGGCTTGCACCGCTCACCGCCCCATCACCGAGCCCCGCCCCCAGACCTCAGCACGTCACATCGTAGCTCTTCCCAAACACATTTTTCTAAAGCATAAATCAGAGGCTCTACAGGATTAATTGCATAGCACCCAACTGTCCCTGATTTCGACCCCTTTCACACTGAAGCGTTTTGCAGGCGCTATAGCGTTAAAAATAGCACCTGCAAACCACCCTAAAACA
The DNA here is from genome assembly GCF_042186555.1 of Aquarana catesbeiana. Classification (NCBI taxonomy): domain Eukaryota; kingdom Metazoa; phylum Chordata; class Amphibia; order Anura; family Ranidae; genus Aquarana; species Aquarana catesbeiana. Next base: position 410,063,739 of record NC_133326.1, on the reverse strand, counting down.
ACTGCTCCATGCACTCCAGTGTGAAACCCCGAGGGCGTCAGAAAAAATCCTGCCAGCAGCTTCTTTGGAGTGGCGAACTCACCGCTGCTCCCCATTGAAATCAATGCGGCAGCGCTGCGATACCGGCGCCATTTTGCGGGTGGATTTAACCCTTTTTTGGCCGACAGCGGGGGGTTAAAACCGCCCCGCTAGAGGCCGAATAGCACCGATAAAACAACGGCAAAGCGGCGCTAAAAATAGTGCCACTTTACCGCTGGCGCCCAGGCGCCGGCAGTGTGAAAGGGGTCTTAGAGGGACTCTTCCTGATTTGGAGCAATGTCCCTCTGTCTTTCTTATTTGTCCCTCATTTTGGTCTGATCTATATAGTTGTATATAAAATGCACTTTTTATCTTACAAATAGTGTTTCCCAATGCTAAACCTTTCATCCAACTTCTAAATTGCTGCATTTGTAAGTTTTAAAAGCCAATATAAAGAATTAGTAGTGGTAAAAAAAAAAAAAAAAACACTTGTGGATTTAATGAACTTTTTTTTTGTAAATTCTCCTTTAAGGGGGCATGTCCTATGCCTACATACATTTGCTAGTAGGTGTCCCTCATTCCCATCTCAAAATGTTGGGAGGTATGAAATTGGTGGGTGTTGCAAGTATTTGTATGTCACACAATATTTGCATAGCAGTTTTTTTAAACACAACTTTTTTTGGAAATTGTAATGCACAAAAACACAATATAATACCCAATTGTTTGGTAAAATTTAAAAGATGATTATGCGTCGAGTAAATATATAGCAAATATGTCATGCTTTATAATTAGGCACACCCGTGCAACGGCATCAAACGTACCTTTTAGGCTGCTTTCGCGCTGCGTTGGTAAAGCGCCGCTCATTTTAATGGCGCTTTTCGGCCACTAGCGGGGTGCTTTTAACCCCCTGCTAGCGGCTGAAGAAAGGGTTAAAGCTGCCCACATTGCAGCGCTGCCCATTCATTCCAATAAGCAGGGGCGGTGTAGGAGCACTGTATACACTGCCCCAAATATGCTGCTTGCAGCACATTTTTTCCTGTCCCGCAAGCGCTCCGCCTCAGTGTGGAAGCACTGGGGAGGCATGAGAAGCAGTTTTCAGGCGCTTTACAGGTGCTATTTCTAGCACTAAAACACCTGAAAACTGCCTCAGTGTAAAAGTAGCCTTAGTATCCATAGGCGGCGCTTTCAAAGCCTTTTCAGGTTACCACTTTAGATTTACACAGAATGTCTGGTGCTAGAATCACTGCCCACGATCTGAGGTTTGCGTTGATACCTCACATGTGGGACAATCGCTGTTTGTGCGCGTGTGGGATCAGTGTGCGTTTGCCTTTGCACAGGGGCGCATAAAATTTTTTTTTTTTTTTTTTTTTTACACACTCGCTTAAACAGTGACAGACACTCTTTATGGAGATCCCCCCTCTGCCCTAAAAAGCATTTGATCACACCAAGATCGCTGTGCTCAGATGCTTTGCCTGTTTAAAAATGGCGCTGTGTACATCCGAGGAGACCAGAAGTGATGTATGCTCATTGCTTACGTTTTCCTGTATCATAGAGGGGGCCCCAGAAGAGTAGGAGTACACCAACTTGTGCCTTTCTGTGACCCTGAGTCAGCTGATGTCACAAAGCCGCTCCAGCCTCTGGAAGGATCCCAACCATATTGTTGTTGCTTTGCTCTGACTCTCAGCGCGCAGCTAAGAGTTGAAGCCAGCTGCATCTACCCCCTCCCCTGCTTGGAGCTCCATTGAGCACTGGAGGGGCAGAGTGGAGAGCAGTAACTGATAGTCACCGTTCTCCATTCTGAGAACTGAGCGATTGGTCCTGTGATCGCTCAGCTCTTGGTCTTAGAGCCGACATAGGACAGCTGCAGCAATCAAACTGATTCTGCAGTATTGAGGTGAGTAGGCGTATTTTATTCCAAATCTATCCTTCTTTAACCACTTGCTGACCTGCTGCAGTACAAATACTGGGGCAGGGTATCCCGTTCAGGCACCGTAACATACCTGTACATTATGGCTTCCTTCTGGGTTCTGACCACGCATGCGTACTGCCGCCTACCAGCTCTGCTGTGATTTAACACACTAGTATTTAACACGTCCCGGCCAATGATTCATGGCTGGGACCTGCTGATCATCTGTGTCCGATCTTATCCCAGGGCCCTGTGTTGATACAGAGGGAGCGATCTCTCGTTCTGATCTCTACAAAGCAGGGATAAGAAACAAAGAGGTATTTAGTAAAAAGCAGCACACATTACATATTATGTATGTCCTTAAAGTGCAGCGCTAAATAAAATGACCATATATGACATAGTGCAAAACCTCTGAAGCAAACAGAAAAGCCAATCAAAATATTATTCAATCCAAAAATGTCCTTATGCAAAAGTGCAAAATATAATATATTCATAAAGTGAAAAGTTCATAAATTGATCACTATGCAAACAGTTTATGCATGCCAGTGTCCCAAGCTGGATAGATCAATCCTGACGGTGCAGTGCTCAGACATTCACCGTTGTGTCACCTTCACCATAAATCAGATGGGGGCTTACCAGACCACCAGCAATCTTCCTTACTCAGGAAGATCATTCAGCGCTTATTGGGATCTCTGATCCTCAGATGGAAATCTGGAAATGTTCCCCCCGTCAGCCTCACTGTGTTTCCCTTATGGTGACAAGATGATCCAGCTCACCGTCAAAGATGATGCTGGCTGTAAATCTCTCCACTATAGCCAGTGCTATCCTTCAAAAAGTCATTAATTCAAAAAGCATCTGTGCAGCAGCGCGTGTGCATCGTCCCTACGATCGTTTCGTTATATGTAACATCATCAGGAGTACTGATAATATAAAACGATTGAGACCATACTACACCATGAAGAGTCTCCCTGTTTTTTACCCATTTTTACTCTGAGGCTTCATCCATTCATCCCATCTGAGACAGTGAGCTGGATCACAAGAAAAATAAAAAACAGCATTTTAGCTTGCGCATGATTGGATGATAAAGTCAGCAGAGCTTCCGCTCATTTCAGATCTACCCCTCAGATTTACAGCGACTGCACTTTCAAGTGCACTTGTAGTGCAAAGTGGATTTGCCTTTCATAAATAACCCCACTGTTTGTAGACTCTATAACTTTCTCACAAACCAATTAATATACACTTATTGGGATTTTTTTTTACCAAAGACATGCAGTAGAATACATTTTGGCCTAAATGTATGAATAAATTCAAGTTTTTTGATCTGATATGTTTTATAACAGAAAATAGAAAAAAATCGTTTTTTATTTTCAAAATGTTTGATCTTTTTCATTTATATATATAAAAAAAAACAAAAAACATATATATCACCAAAAGAAAGTTCTGTTTGTGTGGAAAAAAATTATATAAATGTCATTTGCCTACAGTGTTGCATGACTGAGCAATTGCCAGTTAAAGTAGCACAGTACTGAATATCAAAAAAATGTTCTGGTCATAAAGGTGGTAACATTTTACAGAGCTCAAGTTGTTAACCACTTGACGACCGCCTCACGCCGATGTACGTCGGCAAGGTGGCACGGACAGGCAAAATCACGTACATGTACGTGATTTGCCTTCCGTGGGTGGGGGGTCCGATCGGTCCCCCCCCCGGTGCCCGAGGCGGTCGCCATTTCTTCCCGGGCGATGAGAGGTGAGGGGGCGGCCATCCATTGTTGGCCACCCCCTCCCGATCGCTCCCGGCGAATGAAAATGCTTCCTTTCCCTCTGTAATGTAAACAGAGGGAAAGGAAGTGATGTCATCTCTCCTCGAGCGGTCTTTTCGTCGCCGCGCCGAGGAGAGAAGACATCCAAGTAAGTCTGCACAACACTACACATTCAGTAGAACACGCCAGGCACACTTGTCACCCCCCATCACCCCCCGATCACCCCCTGATCACCCCCCTGTACCCCCTGTCACTCTGACACCAATAGCATTTTTTTTTTTTTTTTGCATTGGTGTCAGTTTGTGTCAGTTAAAAGTTTTAGGGCAGTTAGGTTAGCCCCCTTTAGGTCTAGGGTACCCCCCCTTAGGTCCAGGGTACCCCCCTAACCCCCCCTAATAAAAGTTAACCCCTTGATTACCCCCCGTCACCAGTGTCGCTAAGCGATCGTTTTTCTGATCGCTGTATTAGTGACACAGGTGACGCTAGTTAGGGAGGTAAGTATATAGGTTCGCTGTCAGTGTTTTATAGCGACAGGGACCCCCATATACTACCTGCTAAAGGTTTTAACCCCCTGATTGCCACCTAGTTAACCCTTTCACCAGCGATCACCGTATAAGTGTTACGGGTGACGCTGGTTAGCTAGTTTGTTTTTTGTAGTTTATTACAGTTTATTACAGTTTATTATAGTTTATTATAGTTTTAGGGCACCCGCCGTTTATTACCCTATAAAGGTTTAACCCCCTAATTGCCCGGCGGTGATAGAAGTTAAGTTTTTAGGATCAGATAAGGTCTGCGTCGCCCCAGGCAGCGTCAGGTTAGCGCCAGTACCGCTAAAACCCACGCACGCAGCATACACCTCCCTTAGTGCTATAGTATCTGAGCGGATCGATATCTGATCCCATCAGATCTATACTCCCCAGCAGTTTAGGGTTCCCTGAAACGCAGTGTTAGCAGGATCAGCCCAGATACCTGCTAGCACCTGCGTTTTGCTCCTCGGCCCAGCCCTGCCCAGCCCACCCAAGTGCAGTATCGATCGATAACTGTCACTTACAAAACACTAAGCACACATAACTGCAGCGTTCGCAGAGTCAGGCCTGATCCCTGCGATCGCTAACAGTTTTTTGGTAGCGTTTTGATACAGTCGCCAACAGTCAGGAGCTTTTTTGCCTGTGAGTCTCACTAGTGTACCCCTAAATTTAGAGCCCAAAATGGCAAATAGAAGGTACACTAGTGAAGAGGCCTACACGTTTCTGAGTATGACAGATAGTGAAGAGGAAGTCACTCATCTGTCAAGTTCAGGCTCAGAATACGAACCTGTAGAGGACAGCGGCTCCATGACAGATAGCTCTGACGACAGAGTTGTGGTCCCTGCTAAGGTCAGGCGTACCAGACCCCAATCTTCTTCTGTCCTTGAAGTGCAAGAACCGCAGGGCTCTCGTATGGAGCAGAGCAGTACTAGCGCCGCTACTCCTTCTGGTGAACTGGCAAGCACCAGCGGCCTAGTACACCCTGGTCGTACATCCAGCACTGCAGTATCACGTGGTGACGTGGCGAGTCCCATAAGTGCAGTTCAAGCTGGCGAGGTGGCAAGCACTAGTAGTGTCCCGCTGCCACCAAGAAGACAAAGACAGGCCCGTCGTGCCCATAGTGCCCTTCCTGCTGCATTGGCCAATCCAAATTGGGAACCTTCCACTTCTGCAGCACCCGTACTTCCCCCTTTCACTGGCCAACCCGGAATTCAGGTGGAAACAGTTGACTTTACGCCACTGGATTTTTATTCACTGTTTTTCACCGAAGATCTCTATAGATCTATTGTGGACCAAAGCAATTTATACGCTGGTCAACACATCGCCGCTAATCCCCAGTCCTCCCTTGCCAGAGATTGGAGACCAATTACGGTCTCCGAATTTAAGACCTTTCTGGGCCTTTCCCTCCTCATGGGGTTGAATAAAAAGAGTAAGTTGCGGTCATATTGGTCCACTGACCCAATTTACCATTCACCCTTGTTCTCTGCTTCCATGGCCAGGGCACGATACGAGCAGATTTTGCGGTTCATGCACTTCAACGACAATGAACTCTGTCGTCCTCGTGGAGACCCTGCATACGATCGGCTCTACAAAATTCGGCCCCTCGTAAACCACTTCAACCAACGTTTTGCAGACTTGTTTACCCCCCATCAAGTTGTCTGCGTTGATGAGTCCCTGATTAAGTTTTCTGGCCGCTTGTCATTCAAACAGTACCTTCCCAGCAAGCGTGCCAGATACGGGGTCAAGATGTATAAGCTCTGTGACAGGGCCACAGGCTATACATGTAGATTTATGGTTTACGAGGGAAAAGATAGTCACGTAGAGCCGACAAACTGCCCTGACTACATAGGAAGCGCTGGCAAGATAGTGTGGGACTTGGTGTCACCCTTATTCGGAAAGGGGTACCACTTGTACGTGGACAATTATTATACGAGCGTGCCACTTTTTAGTCACTTGTTTGATCAGCAGATTGGTGCATGTGGCACCGTGCGACCTAATCGCCGGGGCTTTCCCCAGCGGCTTGTAGATTCCTGTCTTAGGCTGGGGGAGAGAGCCTGCTTGAAGTATAATAATTTGCTCGCTATGAAGTGGAGGGATAAGAAGAATGTTTTCGTTCTCACCTCCCTTCATGCAGACACGACGACCCAAATTTCTACGGCGACTGGTGTTGTGGAGAAACCCCTCTGTGTCCACGAATACAACCTTAATATGGGAGGGGTGGACCTCAACGACCAGTTGTTGGCGCCGTACTTAGTTGCCCGTAAGGCCAGACGCTGGTACAAAAAAGTGTCTGTATACTTATTTCAATTGGCTTTGCTGAATGCTCATGTGCTATACAGAGCTTCAGGACAGACTGGATCCTTCCTTAAATTCCAGGAAGAGATCGTCAGAGCCCTTCTGTTTCCAGACGGTGCTCTACCTCACCTTCCCCAACCAAATGCAGTAAGCCGGCTGCATGAGCGGCATTTTCTTTATGCCATCCCGAGTACCCCTACCCAACGAGCCCCCCAAAAAAGATGTCGTGTCTGCAGCAAGCGCGGATTTAGGCGTGACACCCGGTCTTATTGTCCCTCCTGTCCTGGCAATCCTGGTCTTTGCATGGGTGAATGCTTTGAACGCTACCATACATTAGTTGAGTATTAGCGTAGGGTTCAGCACTGCACAGACTAGGCACACTAACACAGGGTCTCCCAAGATGCCATTGCATTTTGAGAGACCCAAACCTGGAACGAGTTACAAAAGTTAAAAGTTACTAAAAAAAAGTGTAAAAAAAAAAAAATAAAAAAAAATAAAAACACAAAAAAAAATATAAAATAAAAAAAACAAAAATAGTTGTTGTTTTATTGTTCTCTCTCTCTCTATTCTCTCTCTATTGTTCTTCTCTTTTTTACTCTATTCTATTCTGCAATGTTTTATTGTTATTATGTTTTACCATGTTTCCTTTTCAGATTTTTCATACTTTACCGTTTACTGTGTTTTGTTGGTAACCATTTTATTGTTTTCAGGTACGCCATTCAGTTGCAGCGCGGATTTATTTATCTTGACAGCAACAGCGTTTGCTCCCACGATATATAAAGCCGTGACTCCAGCGCTGTCGGAGGTGATTTCACCACCACAGTTACATACTTCAGCATATATGCCGAAGCGTGGGGGCAGCAGTGGGTGGAGGAGCAATTTGCTCCTGCCTTTTGCGGGAGGATGCCCCCATGCTTCCGCATATATATATTTTAGGCACAGGTTGCGTTAAATGTTTTATTTTTTACTATGTTTTTTTTTTGTATTTGCTTTGCAGGTATGGTAAGTCTTACTGTTATACTGTAATGTTACTTTGTTTTATTGTTAACCATCATTTGCTTAGCAGGTACGCCATTTAGTTGCAGCGCGGATTTATTTATCTTGACAGCAACAGCGTTTGCTCCCACGATATATAAAGCCGTGACTCCAGCGCTGTCGGAGGTGATTTCACCACCACAGTTACATACTTCAGCATATATGCCGAAGCGTGGGGGCAGCAGTGGGTGGAGGAGCAATTTGCTCCTGCCTTTTGCGGGAGGATGCCCCCATGCTTCGGCATATATAAATGGTGCATGTATGCCCATCATTAGAAGTGGGTGGATGAAGGGAGGTATTCTAATGGTGGGCATACCCACCGATCAATATCTTTTTTTTCGTTCAGCCCACAGGCTGCATGAAAAAAAAGTTTACAATATATGCCTAACAAGGACCAGCAACGTACTGGTATGTTGCTGGACTTTGAGTGGTTATACCAGAATGATGCCTGCAGGTTTAGGTATCATCTTGGTATCATTCTTTTCAGCCAGCGGTCGGCTTTCATGTAAAAGCAATCCTAGCGGCTAATTAGCCTCTAGACTGCTTTTGCAAGCAGTGGGAGGGAATGCCCCCCCCCCTCCCCCACCGTCTTCCATGTTTTTCTCTGGCTTTCCTGTCCCAACAGGGAACCTGAAAATGCAGCCGGTGATTCAGCCAGCTGACCATAGAGCTGATCAGAGACCAGAATGGCTCCAAACATCTCTATGGCCTAAGAAACCGGAAGCTACGAGCATTTCATGACTTAGATTTCGCCGAATGTAAACAGCGCCATTGGGAAATTGGGAAAGCATTTTATCACACCGATCTTGGTGTGGTCAGATGCTTTGAGGGCAGAGGAGAGATCTAGGGTCTAATAGAGCCCAATTTTTTAAAAAAAGAGTACCTGTCACTACCTATTGCTATCCTAGGGGATATTTACATTCCCTGAGATAACAATAAAATTAATTTAAAAAAAATAAAAATGAAAGGAACAGTTTAAAAATAAGATAAAAAAGCAAAAAAATAATAAAGAAAAAAAAAAAAAAAAAAAAAAGCACCCCTGTCCCCCCCTGCTCTCGCGCAAAGGCGAACGCAAGCGTCGGTCTGGCGTCAAATGTAAACAGCAATTGCACCATGCATGTGAGGTATCACCGCGAAGGACAGAACGAGGGCAGTAATTTTAGCAGTAGACCTCCTCTGTAAATCTAAAGTGGTAACCTGTAAAGGCTTTTAAAGGCTTTTAAAAATGTATTTATTTTGTCGCCGCTGCGCGTTTGTGCGCAATTTTAAAGCATGTCATGTTTGGTATCCATGTACTCGGCCTAAGATCATCTTTTTTATTTCATCAAACATTTGGGCAATATAGTGTGTTTTAGTGCATTAAAATTTTAAAAAGTGTGTTTTTTCCCCAAAAAATGCGTTTGAAAAATCGCTGCGCAAATACTGTGTGAAAAAAAAATATGAAACACCCACCATTTTAATCTGTAGGGCATTTGCTTTAAAAAAAATATATAATGTTTGGGGGTTCAAAGTAATTTTCTTGCAAAAAAAAATTATTTTTTCATGTAATCAAAAAGTGTCAGAAAGGGCTTTGTCTTCAAGTGGTTAGAAGAGTGGGTGATGTGTGACATAAGCTTCTAAATGTTGTGCATAAAATGCCAGGACAGTTCAAACCCCCCCCAAATGACCCCATTTTGGAAAGTAGACACCCCAAGCTATTTGCTGAGAGGCATGTCGAGTCCATGGAATATTTTATATTGTGACACAAGTTGCGGGAAAGAGACAAATCTTTTTTTTTTTTTTGCACAAAGATGTCACTAAATGATATATTGCTCAAACATGCCATGGGAATATGTGAAATTACACCCCAAAATACATTCTGTTGCTTCTCCTGAGTATGGTGATACCACATGTGTGGGACTTTTTGGGAGCCTAGTCGCGCACGGGACCCCGAAAACCAAGCCCCGCCTTCAGGCTTTCTAAGGGCGTAAATTTTTGATTTCACTCTTCACTGCCTAGCACAGTTTCGGAGGCCATGGAATGCCCAGATGGCACAAACCCCCCCCAAATGACCCCATTTTGGAAAATAGACACCCCAAGCTATTTGCTGAGAGGTATAGTGAGTATTTTGCAGACCTCGCTTTTTGTCACAAACTTTCGAAAATTGAAAAAAGAAAAAAAAAATACATTTTTCTTGTCTTTCTTCATTTTCAAAAACAAATGAGAGCTGCAAAATACTCACCATGCCTCTCAGCAAATAGCTTGGGGTGTCTACTTTCCAAAATGGGGTCATTTGGGGGGGGGGGTTTGCCATCTTGGCATTTTATGGCCTTCAAAACTGTGATAGGTAGTGAGGAGTGGAATCACAACTTAACGCCCTTAGAAATCCTGAAGCCGGTGCTTGGTTTTCGGGGCCCCGTATGCGGCTAGGCTCCCAAAAAGTCCCACACATGTGGTATCCCCGTACTTAGGAGAAGCAGCAGAATATATTTTGGGGTGTAATTCCACATATGCCCATGGCATGTTTGAGCAATATATCATTTAGTGACAACTTTGTGCAAAAAAAAAAAAAAAAAAATTGTCACTTTCCCGCAACTTGTGTCAAAATATAAAATATTCCATGGACTCAACATGCCTCTCAGCAAATAGCTTGGGGTGTCTACTTTCCAAAATGGGGTCATTTGGGGGGGTTTTGTGCCATCTGGGCTTTTTATGGCCTTCAAAACTGTGATAGGCAGTGAGGAGTGAAATCACAACTTTACGCCCTTAGAAATCCTGAAGGCGGTGCTTGGTTTTCGGGGCCCCGTATGCGGCTAGGCTCCCAAAAAGTCCCACACATGTGGTATCCCCATACTCAGGAGAAGCAGCTAAATGTATTTTGGGGTGCAATTCCACATATGCCCATGGCCTGTGTGAGAAATATATCATTTAGTGACAACTTTGTGCAAAAAAAAAAAAAAATTGTCACTTTCCCGCAACTTGTGTCAAAAAATAAAATATTCCATGGACTCAACATGCCTCTCAGCAATTACCTTGGGGTGTCTACTTTCCAAAATGGGGTCATTTGGGGGGGTTTTGTGCCATCTTGGCATTTTATGGCCTTCAAAACTGTGATAGGAAGTGAGGAGTGAAATCAAAAATTTATGCCCTTAGAAATCCTGAAGGCGGTGCTTGGTTTTCGGGGCCCCGTACGCGGCTAGGCTCCCAAAAAGTCCTAAACATGTGGTATCCCCATACTCAGGAGAAGCAGCAGAATGTATTTTGGGGTGTAATTCCACATATGCCCATGGCATGTTTGAGCAATATATCATTTAGTGACAACTTTGTGCAAAAAAAAAAAAAAAAAAAAAGTGTTACTTTCCCGCAACTTGTGTCAAAATATAAAATATTCCATGGACTCAACATGCCTCTCAGCAAATAGTTTGGGGTGTCTACTTTCCAAAATGGGGTCATTTGGGGGGGTTTTGTGCCATCTTGGCATTTTATGGCCTTCAAAACTGTGATAGGTAGTGAGGAGTCAAATCACAACATTACGCCCTTAGAAATCCTGAAGGCGGTGCTTGGTTTTCGGGGCCCCGTATGCGGCTAGGCTCCCAAAAAGTCCCACACATGTGGTATCCCCATACTCAGGAGAAACAGCTAAATGTATTTTGGGGTGCAATTCCACATATGCCCATGGCCTGTGTGAGAAATATATCATTTAGTGACAACTTTGTGCAAAAAAAAAAAAAATTGTCACTTTCCCGCAACTTGTGTCAAAAAAGAAAGTATTCCATGGACTCAACATGCCTCTCAGCAAATAGCTTGGGGTGTCTACTTTCCAAAATGGGGTCATTTGGGGGGGGTTTTGTGCCATCTGGGCATTTTATGGCCTTCAAAACTGTGATAGGTAGTGAGGAATGAAATCAAAAATTTATGCCCTTAGAAATCCTGAAGGCGGTGATTGGTTTTCGGGGCCCCGTACGCGGCTAGGCTCCCAAAAAGTCCCACACATGTGGTATCCCCATACTCAGGAGAAGCAGCTGAATGTATTTTGGGGTGCAATTCCACATAGGCCCATGGCCTGTGTGAGCAATATATCATTTAGTGACAACTTTTTGTAAATATTTTTTTTTTTTTTTGTCATTATTCAATCACTTGGGACAAAAAAAATAAATATTCAATGGGTTCAACATGCCTCTCAGCAATTTCCTTGGGGTGTCTACTTTCCAAAATGGGGTCATTTGGGGGGGGTTTGTACTGCCCTGCCATTTTAGCACCTCATGAAATGACATAGGCAGTCATAAACTAAAAGCTGTGTAAATTCCAGAAAATGTACCCTAGTTTGTAGACGCTATAACTTTTGCGCAAACCAATAAATATACGCTTATTAACTTTTTTTTTACCAAAGACATGTGGCCGAATAAATTTTGGCCTAAATGTATGACTAAAATTGAGTTTATTGGATTTTTTTTATAACAAAAAGTAGAAAATATCATTTTTTTTCAAAATTTTCGGTCTTTTTCCGTTTATAGCGCAAAAAATAAAAACGGCAGAGGTGATCAAATGCCATCAAAAGAAAGCTCTATTTGTGGGAAGAAAAGGACGCAAATTTCGTTTGGGTACAGCATTGCATGACCGCGCAATTAAAAGTTAAAGTGACGCAGTGCCAAATTGGAAAAAGACCTCTGGTCCTTAGGCAGCATAATGGTCCGGGGCTCAAGTGGTTAAAGTGGTTGTAAATGTAGTTTTTCTTTACCTTAATGCATTCTCTGCATTAAGGTAAAAAAATCTTCTTTGTGCAGCTCTCCCCTCCCCAGACCCACCGTTTACTTACTTGAGCCTGATCTCAATCCAGTGTCTCTTTCTGCTTGCTCTCTCCTCAGTGGACATGAAGGCAGGAGCCATTGGCTCCAGCTGCTGTCAATCATAGCCACTGAGCAGAGAGTGGCGAACCACACTCTGTGTGTCTATGGACACACAGAGACAGAGCACGGCCCAAGATTGAGCTCAGGAGTGCCCCCATAGCAAGCTGCTTTCTATAGGGGTACTCGGCAGGGGAAAGGAGTCAGGAGCATTGGCGGGGGACCCAAGAAGATGAGAATCGGGGCTATTCTGTGCAAAACCAGCGCAGGTAAGTATAACATGTTTGGTATTTTAAAAAATCATTCCTTTAAAATCACTTTAAACACCTTAAAAAAAAAAGAATGGGATCCCTGAAACCTTTAGTCATAGTGTGCCAGTATGCACAGCACATTAGTGCATCATGAAAGACTTACAACAGGAGTGTGTGTGTATACACACACACACACACACACACACACACTCCTGTTGATCACAAGCACTTCCATCTTCTTTCGGTACTTCTTAAGGATTCTGTCTGCTCTGCCATGAACACATCACTCCTGCGTATGTATCACATCGTCACATCACAGAGCCATATTGTAAATGTATGCTGAGCTGCACATGTACAGCACAGTTTACACAAATGCTCTAAGGCAGGAAGAAGCAGGTATGACAAAAGAGACCAATAAGGTCTCTTTTGTCCAAAAAATAGTGACTGTCAGCTATATTTTATATTTTAAAGTGGAACTAAACTTAACGTTCAGAAAAACTGTGAGGAGGCAGCTTTTTTTTGTTTTTGTTTTTTTCAGAAAAGACACGTAATGTCTCTTGCAATAAACAAGCTTACCTACCTGCTCACAGTTTTCTACCAAATGTACACTGAGCTGTTCACGTGCATCTCAGCGTTAATTCCAGGCACACTTCATCTGTGCTAGAATGAGCCCCCCCCAGCCAATCAAGAGGTTGAGAACCTGGGGAAAATATGACAGCGGTCGGTGGGGAATTTAACTGCGCATTGCTGGAAGGTGGATGTTGTTTACTGGGGTGTTTAATTCCACTTGACTTCCAGATATATTTATTGCATACTTACATTGGTCTTACTTGGACCAATGTACAGTGCCTTGCAAAAGTATTCACCCCCTTGGCTTTTTACCTATTTTGTTACATCACAGCCTTTAGTTCAATGTTTCTTTAACCACTTGCTTACTGGGCACCTAAACCCCCTCCTGCCCAGACCAATTTTCAGCTTTTAGCGCTGTCACTCTTTGAATGACAGATGCGCGGCCATACAATACTGTACCCAAATTAAATTTTTATAATTTTTTTCCCACAAATAGAGCTTTTTTTGGTGGTATTTGATCACCTCTGGGTTTTTTATTTTTTGTTAAAAAAATTTAAAAAGATCAAAATGTAAAAAAAAAATACAAAACCGTTTTTTATTTTGTTAATAAATTTTGCAAACAGGTAATTTTTCTCCTTCATTGATGTAAGCTGATGAGGCTGAACTGAAAGGCTGCACTGATGGGCACCGATAGGCTACATTGATGGGCACTAATAGGCGGTACTGATGGGCACTAATAGGCAACAATGGTGGGCACTGATAGGTAGCACTGGTGGGCATTGATAGGTGGCACTGAAGGGCACTAATAGGTGGCACTGATAGGTGGCAGTGATGGGCACTGGTAGGTGACACTGATTGGCACCACTGGTGGGAATTGATAGGTGACACTCATGGGCATTGATAGGTGGCACTGATTGCTGGCACTTATGCACTGGTGGGCACTGATTCAGGGCACTGGCAGGTGGCACTGGTGGGCACAGATGAGGCAACTTCGCCTCTTCCTCTTCGGGACCGATGTCCCTTGCACAAAAGCCGGTGATTGGCTTTATTTGACAGTGTGAGGAGAGAAAAAAAATGAATACCGATCTTCTGTTTACATCACGTGGTCAGCTGTCAATGGCTGACAGCTGATCACGTGGTAAGGGGCCGGGACCGGCCCCTTACTCCGATCTGTGATCACCCGAGTCTCAATGACTCGGTGATCACAGAGCACGCCCTGCAGGGGACGAGCGGGTAGTGAGCAAAGGGGAGGACGCATATTGACGGCCTCCCGGCAAAGTAGATCCACGCTGTAGCCATCATTCGGCTATAGCATGGATCTGAAGGGATTAATCTGAATTATATGTGATGGATCAGAACACAATAGTCTAAGTTGGTGAAGTAAAATTAGAAAAATATATACATAAAACTAATTATAATAATAATTGGCATGTGTGTATGTATTCACCCCCTTTGTTATGAAGCCCATAAAAAGCTTTGGTGCAACCAATTACCTTCAGAAGTCACATAATTAGTTACATGATGTCCACCTGTGTGCAAGCTAAGTTTCACATTATCTGTCATTACATATACACACCTTTTTAAAAGGCCCCAGAGGCTGCAACACCTAAGCAAGAGGCACCACTAACCAAACACTGCCGTGAAGACCAAGGAACTCTCCAAACAAGTAAGGGACAATGTTGTTGAGAAGTACAAGTCAGGGTTAGGTTATAAAAAAAATATCCAAATCTTTGATGATCCTTAGGAGCACCATCAAATCTATCATAACCAAATGGAAAGAACACGGCACAACAGCAAACCTGCCAAGAGATGGCCACACACCAAAACTCACGGATCGGGCAAGGAGGGCATTAATCAGAGAGGCAGCACAGAGGCCTAAGGTATCATCGAGGAGCTGCATGTGGGAGACTCCCAAAATGTATTGAGGAAGGTGCTCTGGTCTGATGAGACTAAAATTTAACTTTTTGGCCATCAAAGAAAACGCTATGTCTGGCGCAAACCCAACACATCACCCAAAGAACACCATCCCCACAGTGAAATGTGGTGGCAGCATCATGCTGTGGGGATGTTTTTCAGCAGTCAGGACTGGGAAACTGGTCAGAGTTAAGGGAAAGATGGATGGTGCTAAATACAGGGATATTCTTGAGCAAAACCTGTACCACTCTGTGTGTGATTTGAGGCTAGGACGGAGGTTCACCTTTCAGCAGGACAATGACCCCAAACACACTGCTAAAGCAACACTTGAGTGGTTTAAGGGAAACATGTAAATGTGTTGGAATGACCTAGTCAAAGTCTAGACCTCAATCCAATAGAAAATCTGTGGTCAGACTTAAAGATTGCTGTTCACAAGTGCAAACCACCCAACTTGAAGGAGCTGGAGCAGTTTTGCAAGGAGGAATGGGCAAAAAATCCCAGTGGTAAGATGTGGCAAGCTCATAGAGACTTATCCAAAGCAACTTGGAGCTGTGATAGCCGCAAAAGGTGGCTCTACAAAGTATTGACTTTAGGGAGGTGAATAGTCATGCACATTGACTTTTTCTGTTATTTTGTCCTATTTGTTGTTTGCTTCACGATAAAAAAAAAAAAAACATCTTAAAAGTTGTGGGCATGTTCTGTAAATTAAATGATGCAAATCCTCAAACAATCCATGTTAATTCCAGGTTGGCAACAAAACACGAAAAATGCCAAGGGGGTGAATACTTTTGCAAGGCACTGTAAGTGTGCTTATCTCATACCTGGGGGACCACTGTGGACGCAGAGAATCACCATAGTAGTTAATGCTACTGCAGTGATCACCAAGATCTTCCAGGTCCTGTGCTGAGCTGCTGCTCCACTAAACACTGACCACAGGGCCTTGCTTGCTTGGCACTGCCACCATTCACAGAACACCTTATACAGTATCACACAAAAGCGAGTACACCCTTCACATTTTTGTAAGTATTTTATTATATCTTTTTATGTGACAACACTGAAGAAATGACACTTTGCTACAATGTAAAGTAGTGAGTGTACACCTTGTATAACAGTGTAAATTTGCTATTCCCTCAAAATAACTCAACACACAGCCATTAATGTCTAAACCTCTGGAACAAAAGTGAGTACACCCCTAATTGGATATGTCCAAATTGCGCCCAATTAGCCATTTTCCCTCCCCGGTGTTATGTGACTCATTAGTGTTACAAGGTCGCAGGTGTGTTAAATTTGGTGTTATCGCTCTCACTCCCTCATACTGGTCACTGGAAGTTCAACATGGCACCTCATTGCAAATAACTCTCTGATGATCTGAAATAAAGTATTGTTGCTCTACATAAAGATGGCCTAGGCTATAAGAAGATTTCCAAGACCCTGAAATGAGCTGCAGCAGGGGAGCCAAGACCATACAGCAGTTTAACAGGACAGGTTCCACTCAGAACAGGCCTTGCCATGGTCGACCAAAGAAGCTGAGTGCACGTGCTCAGCGTCCTGTCCAGAGGTTGTCTTTAGAAAATAGACGTATGAGTGCTGCCAGCATTGCTACAGAGGTTGAAGGGGTGGGGGTCAGCCTGTCAGCTCAGACCATACGCCGCACACTGCATCAAATTGGTCTGCATGGCTGTCATCCCAGAAGGAAGCCTCTTCTAAAGATGATGCACAAGAAAGCCAGCAAACAATTTGCTGAAGACAAGCAGACGAATGACATGGATTACTGGAACCATGACCTGTGGTCTGATGAGACCAAGATAAACTTATTTGGTTCAAATGGTGTCAAGCTTGTGTGGCGGCATCCAGGTGAGGAGTACAAAGACAAGTGTGTCTTGCCTACAGTCAAGCATGGTGGTTCCAGTGTCATGGTCTGGGGATGCATGAGTGCTGCCGGCACTGGGGAGCTACAGTTCATTGAGGGAACCATGAATGCCAACATGTACTGTGACATACTAAAGCAGAGCATGATCCCCTTCCTTCGGAGACTGGGCCGCAAGGCAGTATTCCAACATGACAACAACCCCAAATACACCTCCAAGGTGACCACTGACTTGCTAAAGAAGCTGAAGGTAAAGGTGATGGACTGGCCAAGCATGTCCTCAGACCTAAAACCTATTGAGCATCTGTGGGGCATCCTCAAACGGAAGGTGGGGGAGCGCAAGGTCTCCAACATCCACCAGGTTCGTGATGTTGTCATAGAGGAGTGGAAGAGGACTCTAGTGGCAACTTGTGAAGCTCTGGTGAACTCCATGCCCAAGAGGGTTAAGGCAGTGCTGGAAAATAATGGTGGCCACACAAAATATTGACACTTTGGGCCCAATTTGGACATTTTCACTTAGGGGTGTACTCACTTTTGTTGCCAGCGGTTTAGACATTAATGGCTGTGTGTTGAGTTATTTTGAGGGGACAGCAAATTTACACTGTTATACAAGCTGTACACTCACTACTTTACATCATAGCAAAGTGTCATTTCTTCAGTGTTGTCACATGAAAAGTTATGATAAAATATTTACAAAAATGTGAGGGGTGTACTCACTTTTGTGAGATACTGTATATATTTTTTCAATTTATACAAGGCATTCTCTGGTTGGGTAAAGGGAAGATCGTGACATCACTGCCCCCTCCTCCACCTCATGATCAGAGATCGTCTTGTCTTCATTGAAAGCAAACAAGGCTTTCTGTGAATGGTGGTGGTGCCCTGGAAGATTGAGGTGATCACTATAGTAATGCTGATTACAACAGTGATTGTCAGCAGTCCCTCAGGTTTGATATATGCATACTTACATCAGTCCAAGATGGGCCAATGTAGGTATGCAATTAAGATCATATCTGGAGTTTAGCTTTAACACCAAATGATCCTGCCATGAAAGTCTTTGTTTAGCCACTTCCGTAAGGCAACTCCTAATTGTGTTCCTGCATTATCACTCTATCACATAAAGTGGAGAGACAGGCGGATGACATTTATGTTATATTGTCAAAAGTATTAAGCCGCCTGCCTTTACATGCACATGCAACTTTAATGGCATCCCAGTCTTAGTCCATAGGGTTTAATATTGAGTTGGACCACCCTTTAAAGCTATAACAGCTTCAACTCTTCTGGGAAGGCTGTCCACAAGGTATAGGACTGTGTCTATGGGAACATTTGACCATTCTTCCATAAGCACATTTGTGAGGTCAGGCACTAATGTTGGACAAGAAGGCCTGGCTCGCAGTCTCTGCTCTAATTTATCCTAAAGGCGTTCTATTGGGTTGAGGTCAGGACTCTGTACAGGCCAGTCAAGTTCGTCCACCCCAATCTCGCTCATCCACACTATACTGCCAAAAGTATTGGGCCATCTCTCCAAATCAGTTAGTGGAGGGGAGATTATAGTGTGGGGTTGTTTTTCAGGGGTTGGGCTTGGCCCCTTAGTTTCAGTGAAGGGAACTCTAAAGGCGTCAGCATACCAAGACATTTTGGACAATTTCATGCTCCCAACTTTGTGGGAACAGTTTGGGGATGGCTCCTTCCTGTTCCAACATGACTTTGCACCAGTACAAAAAGAAAGGTCCATAAAGACATGGTTGAGCAAGTTTGGGGTGGAGGAACTTAACTGGCCTACACAAAGTTCTGACCTCAACTGCATAGAACACCTTTGGGAAGAATTAGAGCGGAGACTGCTAGTCAGGCCTTCTCATCCAACATCAGTGCCTGACTTCACAAATGCACTTCTGGAAGAATGGTCAAACATTCCCAAAGACACACTCCTAAACCTTGTGGACAGCCTTCCCAGAAGAGTTGAAGCTGTTATAGCTACAAAGGGTGGGCCAACTCAATATTGAACTCTACAGACTAATGCCCCGTACACACGGTCGGATTTTCCGACGGAAAATGTGTGATAGGACCTTGTTGTCGGAAATTCCGACCGTGTGTGGGCTCCATCACACATTTTCCATCGGATTTTCCGACACACAAAGTTTGAGAGCAGGATATAAAATTTTCCGACAACAAAATCCGTTGTCGGAAATTCCGATCGTGTGTACACAAATCCGACGGACAAAGTGCCACGCATGTTCAGAATAAATAAAGAGATGAAAGCTATTGGCCACTGCCCCGTTTATAGTCCCGACGTACGTGTTTTACGTCACCGCGTTTAGAACGATCGGATTTTCCGACAACTTTGTGTGACCTTGTGTATGCAAGACAAGTTTGAGCCAACATCCGTCGGAAAAAATCCTAGGATTTTGTTGTCGGAATGTCCGAACAAAGTCCGACCGTGTGTACGGGGCATAAGACTGGGCTGCCATTAAAGTTCATGTGCATGAACATATATAGTGTATGAGGTGCTCACCATTTTTTAGGGAGTCCTCACATGGGGACAGTATTGTACAATGGGGACAGTATTGTATGGGTTTTACATACATGTATCTGACACTTTACCCTAATGCTTAGGGTAGTTCCTATCATTCTTATGGACATTAGATTCCCTTACAGTTGGGCCATGCCTATCACCTTTGCCAAACTAAAATGCTGCCACATTTATGGAACCAAGTTGAGTCATATCATTAGGACTGTACGTGTAAAGTGCCGTTCAAGCGATGTGCCATGTGTTTCCAACTAAGGTTCATTTCCAAGTAAAGCATCCTGAAAATGGAAAAAGCCTCCGAGTGTGGTATGTTAGACTGGTAATTGGTGCAGAAACCAAGGGTGTGTAATTTTTTAACGCATGGTCAATGCCTGAAGAATAGAGCATCTTTGAGTAGCTAATGCAAACCAGATCATCCTGGGAGTTGGTGGTGGTTAAGGAAAGGGCTTACCCTCCTAGCAGTGACTAAGGACCGCCTTCACAGAACATCTCTCATGGGTCCCAGGTGTTTGGCTGGACTTCCAAACCCCTACTCTAAACCACTATGAAACTGCAGGGCCCTGTGTAAAAGTGTGCTGCATGCATTTGGGGTTGTTATATACTTGGATCAGGGGGGTAGAGTGTATAGGTCTCTAACCATCATCCATGCACATGTTTGGAAGACATTTGGCCAGATATAGAGTACAAAAGATGGCCTGGATACCCCTCTTTAATGATAAGGTCCCGCCTTTACAGTTCGGCCACATGAAGTAGCTTTGGATCAGCCTGCAAGCAGAAGCGTTTTTTGGTCAGGAGGGGGACAAAAAGAGGCAGTCAGAGTTGACATTGGAGGTAGGTGGACAAAAGAACACTAAACATAACAGAGTGGACACATAAACTGGTGAATTAAGTTGGTATTCATTCTTCCTGTATGCAGAAAAACTCTTTATACATTTATTTACTTGTTTGAAGTGGAGGTGCAGTTTCCTGCATCAGCCAGCACATGCTAAAGCAGGGATCCTCAAACTACGACCCTCCAGCTGTTGCAGAACTACACGTCCCATGAGGCATTGTAAAACTCTGACATTCACAGAGATGCAAACGGACCGAAAATTTGCACGAACGTTAGAACCCCATTGACGTCTATGGAACTCGAACGTTCGAAATCAAAAGTGCTTCTTTTAAAGGCTAATTTGCATGGTATTGTCCTAAAAAGGGTTTGGGGACCCGGGTCCTGCCCCAGGGCACATGTAACAATGCAAAAAAAACTTTTAAAAACGGACGTTTTTTCGGGAGAAGTGATTTTAATGATGCTTAATGTAAAAAAAAAAAAAAGTGAAATATTCCTTTAAATATCGTACCTGGGGGTTGTCTATAGTATGCCTGTAAAGTGGCGCGTGTTTCCCATGCTTATAACTATCCCTGCACAAAATGTCATTTTTAGAAGAAAAAAAGTCATTTAAAACTGCTTGCGGCTTTAATGTAATGTCGGGTCCTGGCAATATGGATGAAAATCAGTGATACAAATGGCATGGGTACCCCCCAGTCCATTACCAGGCCCTTTGGGTCTTGTATGGATATTAAGGGGAACCCCGCACCCAAATTAAAAAAGGAAACAGCAGTATACAGGCTTTGTACTCTGAACAGCAGTATACAGGCGGTGCAAACAAGACAGGGACTGTAGGTTTGTTGTTAAGTAGAATCTGTTTGTAATTTTGAACTGGTACATTTTTAACGTGTTTAGCTCCAGCCAAAAAATCTATTTTAAGCTTTTTGGAAAACATAGGGAAGGGTTATCACCCCTGTGACATTTGTTTTGCTGTCTGTGCTCCTCTTCAGAAGATTTCACCTCACTTTTTGTCCCAATGACAAATGTTTTTTGAAAATTTGGGTTTTTTTGTGAAACAAGGATTGGTGATAAAGCATCAGTGGAAAGGAGAAATGTTTTTCCCATATTAACTCTTACAGGAGAGAATTTCCCTTCCTAGGGGTAGATTTCATCTCACTTCCTGTTGTCTCCTTCCGTTTGCAAGTAGGAGTCATTTGTAAGTTGGATGTTTGAAAGTAGGGGCCTGCCCTATATACTCTGCAGAAATTTTGGCCTTAGGTGTTTTTGTGGCCACAACACTGTAAGCCCTCACAGGGCCCTGCTGTGAAATATTAGATCAAGAATTGTAATTACATGCCCCTGTTGAACAGGGGCAGAAAAATTGGGCCTTTGGTGGTGGTGCTGGTGCCACAACACTGTAAGTACTCACTTGCTCTTGGTGGGTGCAGAAACGGGCCCTGCTGTGAAATATTAGATCAAGAATTGTAATTACATGCCCCTGTTGAACAGGGGCTGAAAAATTGGGCTTTAGGCACTGCTGCTGGTGCCACAACACTGCAACCCCTCCCAGATACTCTAGTTGGAACGCAGGAACGAGCCCTGCTGCAAAGTATTGCATCAAAAATTGTAATTACACGCCCCTGTTAAACAGGGGCTGAAAAAATTAGGCCTTAGGCACTGGTGCTGGTGCGACAACGCTGCAACTCCTCACAGATACTCTAGTTGGAACGCATAAACGAGCCCTGCTGCAAAGTATTGCATCAAAAATTGTAATTACAGGCCCAGGGCTGAAAAATTGGGCCTTAGGCACTGGTGGTTGCGCTCAGAACCAAAAATGTTCTTACAAGCTATCAGCGTGATCATTGAGGAGGAAGAGGATAATTACTCAGGATAGTCACCCAGCATCAGCATAGGCAGTCTTTGAAGGGATCTGAGATGTCAAAAAAAATTATTCGGTTACATCAGCATCAGGTGCTTGGTAGCTGGTGGTGATCCAAGACTGATTTATTTTTATGAAGGCGTGGGGAAAAAAAAACAAGCTCCCCTGACCCTGTCCTGGTGCCATAGTCACACAGGTACTCATTGATGGCCCTCTGCTGCGTGTGCAGCCGCTGCAGCATGGCCAACGCTGAGTTCCACCTGGTGGGCATGTCACAGATTAGGCGGTTCTTGGGCAGGTTAAACTCCTTTTGGAGGTCTGCCAGCCGAGCACTGGCATTATATGACCGGCGAAAATGCACACAGACTTTCCTGGCGTGCCTCAGGACATCCTGTAAGCCCGGGTACCTGCCCAAGAACCGCTGCACCACCAAGTTAAGGACGTGAGCCAAACAGGGCACACGGGTCATTTGTCCCTGTTGGAGGGCAGAGAGGAGGTTGGTGCCATTGTCGCAAACCACCATTCCTGCCTTAAGTTGGCGTGGCGTCAACCACCTCTGAACCTGCCCCTGCAGAGCTGACAGAACCTCTGCCTCAGTGTGGCTCCTGTCCCCCAAGCACACCAGCTCAACCACCGCATGGCATCTTTTGGCCTGCATACTTGTGTAGCCCCTTGAACGGCTACGGAGCACCGCTGGTTCCGAGGACAAAGCACAGGAAGAGGCCATGGAGGAAGAAGAAGAGGAGGGGGTGGAGGAGAGAGGTGTGTCACAATCATAAGTAGTGGCATTTTGGAGGCGTGGTGGCGGAACAACCTCCAACACTACTGCACCTTGTCCTGCATCCTTCCCAGCTGCCAGCAGAGTCACCCAATGCGCGGTGAAACTTAGGTAACATCCCTGTCCATGCCTGCTGGACCATGAGTCAGCGGTAATATGCACCTTACCGCTGACCGCCCTGTCCAGCGAGGCATGGACATTGCCTTCCACATGCCGGTAGAGAGCCGGAATCGCCTTCCGTGAGAAAAAGTGGCGTTTGGGTACCTGCCACTGAGGAACCGCACATTCCACAAACTCACGGAAGGGGGCAGAGTCTACCAACTGAAAAGGCAGCAGTTGAAGTGCTAGCAATTTTGCCAAGCTAGCATTCACCCGCTGGGCATGTGGATGGCTGGGAGCGAACTTCTTTCTGCAGTGCAGCAGCTGGGGCAGGGAAATTTGCCTGGTACAATCTGACGTCGGTGTACCGAAAGCAGATTGCCCACAAGTACTTGGCTGTGACACACCTAATTCTACACCTTCATTCCTCTCAGTGCAGGTCTCAGAGAGGACTGAAGGTATCGTGGGGTTGGAGATCTCAGCTGATGAGGAGCAAGGAGAGGTCCTCTTTGTTCTTTGGTGTGGGTCTTTTAGATACGCTTGCCAACGAACTGCATGGCAGGTCAACATATGTCTGGTCAAGCATGTGGTGCCCAAGCGGGAGATGTTTTGGCCACGCGAGATAAGCTTGAGACATATGTTGCAAATAGCAGCGGTGCAATCTGATGCACTCGTCTCTTAATAAAGGCCCACACCAAAGAACTTTTGGTTTAATGCACACAGCAGCTCTCTGCACATGCAGAGCTTTGGGGTGTGATGCAGTCAGTGTGCTGCCCTTAGGCTGGCCCCTGGAGGGCATCCTGCCTCGTTGGTGATGTGCCTCCTCCTCCTCTCTCCTATCAGGCACCCACGTTGAGTCAGTGACCTCATCATCCCCTCCCTCCTCATCACTGGAGCAAACCTGGCAGTATGCTGCAGCAGGGGGAGCATGACTGCCAGATTGCTGTCCTTCTTGGGCACCCCCTCTGTCCGTGCTCACGTTACTGCCTTCATCTAGCTCAGTATCATCATCAGAGCCTTCTAAACGCTGGGCATCCTCCTGGAGCATGTACCCAACACTGTGGTCAAACAGTTCGAGGGACTCCTCAGGAGGACATGGTGGGCCTAGAGAAGGAGTCACTGATGCCATTGAGCCAAGGGAAGAGGCCGCGTTGGCAGCTGCTTTGCCAGACAAAGTACCCTGGGCATGGGTGAGAGAGGATGAGGAGGATGAGGACGGCTTGGTCATCCACTCGACCAAGTCTTCCGCATGTTGCGGCTCAACACGGCTAGCTGCCGAAAAAAAGGCCAAGCGTGTCCCACGGCCACGTGCTGATGAGGATGCACCGTCTCCACGACCAGCATTGTTTCCTCTAGACACAGAGCCTGCTTGCCCTCTTTTATTGGCTTGTGACTGTCTGCCTCTCTTTGTTGGCCTTCCAGACATACTAATGGCCTGTAGCTGCACTAAACTGGGATATATATATATATATATATATATATATATATATATATATATATATACTGATACTGCAGCTAGCAAAATCAACTGCCTGCTTGTAGTATGAGAACACCACCAACCTTCTACAGGTAGCTTTAGCTGAACACTGTGCAGAGCTCGCAAAAAACTAACTTGTAGCTTATTTAGCTGCCTGCGGTAGTGATAGGATCAGGAAAACACCACCAACCTTCTACAGGTAGCTTTAGCTGAACACTGTGCAGAGCTCGCACTACACTAACTTGTAGTTTTAGCTGAACACTGTGCAGAGCTCGCAAAAAACTAACTTGTAGCATTTTTAGCTGCCTGCGGTAGTTATAGGATCAGGAAAACACCACCAACCTTCTACAGGTAGCTTTAGCTGAACACTGTGCAGAGCTCGCAAAAGAATAACTTGTAGCTTATTTAGCTGCCTGCGGTAGTGATAGGATCAGGAAAACACCACCAACCTTCTACAGGTAGCTTTAGCTGAACACTGTGCAGAGCTCGCATTACACTAACTTGTAGTTTTAGCTGAACACTGTGCAGAGCTCGCAAAAAACTAACTTGTAGCTTATTTAGCTGCCTGCGGTAGTGATAGGATCTGGAAAACACCACAAACCTTCTACAGGTAGCTTTAGCTGAACACTGTGCAGAGCTTGCAAAAAACTAACTTGTAGCTTATTTAGCTGCCTGCGGTAGTGATAGGATCAGGAAAACACCACGATCCTTCTACAGGTAGCTTTAGGTGAACACTGTGCAGAGCTTGCAAAAAACTAACTTGTAGCTTATTTAGCTGCCTGCGGTAGTGATAGGATCAGGAAAACACCACCAACCTTCTACAGGTAGCTTTAGCTGAACACTGTGCAGAGCTCGCAGTACACTAACTTGTAGTTTTAGCTGAACACTGTGCAGAGGTCGCACTACACTAACTTGTAGTTTTAGCTGAACACTGTTCAGAGGACACACTACACTAACTTGTAGCTTTAGCTGAACACTGTGCAGAGGTCGCACTACACTAACTTGTAGTTTTAGCTGAACACTGTTCAGAGGACTCACTACACTAACTTGTAGCTTTAGCTGAACACTGTGCAGAGGTCGCACTACACTAACTTGTAGTTTTAGCTGAACACTGTTCAGAGGACGCACTACACTAACTTGTAGCTTTAGCTGAATACTGTGAGGAGGACGCACTACCCAAACTTGTAGCTTTAGCTGAACACTGTGCAGAGGTCACACTAAACTAACTTGTAGCTTTAGCTGAACACTGTGAGGAGGACGCACTACACTAACTTGTATCTTTATCTGAACACTGTGCAGAGGTCGCACTACACTAACTTGTAGTTTTAGCTGAACACTGTTCAGAGGATGCACTACACTAACTTGTAGCTTTAGCTGAACACTGTGCAGAGGTCGCACTACACTAACTTGTAGTTTTAGCTGAACACTGTTCAGAGGACGCACTACACTAACTTGTAGCTTTAGCTAAACACTGTGCATAGGTCACACTACACTAACTTGTAGTTTTAGCTGAACACTGTGAGAAGGACGCACTACACTAACTTGTAGCTTTAGCTGAACACTGTGAGGAGAACGCATTACCCTAACTTGTAGCTTTAGCTGAACACTGTGCAGAGGTCACACTAAACTAACTTGTAGCTTTAGCTGAACACTGTGAGGAGGACGCACTACCCTACCTTGTAGCTTTAGCTGAACACTGTGCAGAGGTCACACTAAACTAACTTGTAGCTGCCTGTCAGTAGGAAGATAACAGGAACGGATCTAGCTAAACTGAATACAGTGTGTATATATATATATATATATATATATATATATATATATATATACATACACACAACACCTGGGATGCATATATATACACAATGCACTGTAAGTGCAGCTAACTCACTGACTGTCCTGCCTAATCTAGCTAACTCAAATGAAATGACACTGTTTCTCTCTCTGTCTAAGCACGCCGGAACACACTACACAGGGCCGCCGTGCAGGCAGCCTTATATAGTGTGGGGGCGTGTTCTAAACCCCCTGAGCCATAATTGGCCAAAGCCACCCTGGCTTTGGCCAATTACAGTTCTCTCTACTGATGGCGCTGTGATTGGCCAAGCATGCGGGTCATAGTGCATGTTTGGCCAATCATCAGCCAGCAATGCACTGCGATGCCGCAGTGAATTATAGGCCGTGACGCGCCACACGAATTTGGCGCGAACGGCCCATATCGTTCGCAATTCGGCGAACAGACGATGTTCGAGTCGAACATGGGTTCGACTCGAACACGAAGCTCATCCCTATTCTTGAACAACTGGAGGGCCGTAGTTTGAAGACTCCTGTGCTAAAGTAAAGGTGGTGGGTCATACTGAGAAGGTGTGATGTTTAGCACTAGTGGTCAGGTGACATTACACTCTCTAGCTTTGCCTGTTAGAACTGGCTAGGATTTGATTATGACAGGAGGGTTTGGTAGGATGTTGTGGGTACATGCAGACACTTCTCAGTGCCTACACACAATACCTGCAGCTGTTTTTGTTTTGTTTTTTCTTTATGTAAGTTAATGTCTTTGGCGCCTTTTGTTGATTCTGCCCAAAGTTCTCATTTCCTCCAGAAAATGCTGGGTCTTCCATAGTGGACAACAAGTGAAATTTCAACTAACCATTAGTGCTAAACTTCTCCCCTTCCCAGCAAGTATTGGCACCTGTACTTCAGCATGTGCTGGCTGTTGCAGAAATTGCACTTCCTCTTCAATCAATTGAAAATTGTAAACGCAGCATCTCCCCTCTCTGTATACGCAGCATCTCCCCTCTCTGTATACCCAGCATCTCCCCTCTCTGTATACGCAGTAGAGATGCACCATTTATCATCAAGAATCGTTATCGTGATTAATTGTCAAGAATCGTTATCGCGATCTTGACTAATGCCGTGTACACACGGTCGGACTTTTCGACCGGACTTGTCCGACGGACGCTGATGGACCAAATCCGCCGGACAATCCGATCGTGTGTGGGCTTCACTGGACCTTCAGCGGACTTTTCAAGTCGCAAATCTGACTGACTTTAGATTTGGAACATGCTTCAAATCTTTACGTCGTAACTCCGCCGGACCCAGAAATCCGCTCGTCTGTATGCTATTCCGACGGACAAAAACCCACGCTAGGGCAGCTATTGGCTACTGGCTGTTGACTTCCTTATTTTAGTCCGGTGTACGTCATCATGTACGAATCCGTCTGACTTTGGTGTGATCGAGTGTAGGCAAGTCTGGATGTTAGAAAGTCTGTTGAAAGTCCGCCAAAAGTCCGTCGAAAGTCTGTCGAAAGTCTGTCGGACGGGCTGTCGAACTTTTGTAGCTGAAAAGTCCGACCGTGTGTACACGGCATAAGTGTTTCACAATTCTTTCTATGCAAAAAATTCTCTCTGCTCTTCTGAAGCCACAGCCCTCAAAAGAAAGGAAGAGAAAAACCAGGCAGTCTGCCAAGAAACAAAACATTCTTTATCAGTTGAACTTAAGTATAAACATTGTAACAATTTGTCAATGGAATAGACTTCCTGTGTAAGTGAAAAAAGTTTAACCACTTAAACACTAAACCTTTTTCTGACATTTGTTGTTGGTTTCAGGTTAAAATCATTTTTTTTTTTTTTTTGCTAGAAAATTACTTAGAACCCTCAAACATATATATATATTTTTAGTAGACACCCTAGAGAATAAAATTGTGGTTGTTGCAATATTTTATGTTACACTGTATTTGCGCAGCGGTCTTTCAAATTCAATTTTTTTGGAAAAAATTACTTTAATGAATTAAAAAAAAAAACAACCAGTAAAGTTAGCCCATTTTTTTTTTTTTTTTTGTATAGTGTGAAAGATTTTACGTCTTGAGAATCGTGATCTTTTTATTCTAAGCAAAAAAAACGTGATTCTCATTTTGGCCAGAATCGTGCAGCTCTAAAACGCAGCATCTCCCCTCTCTGTATACCCAGCATCTCCCCTCTCTGTATACGCAGCATCTCCCCTCTCTGTATACCCAGCATCTCCCCAATCTGTATACTCTAGCCTCTCTGTATACCTAGCCACTCTCCTCTCTGTATCCCTAGCCTCTCTGTATACACTAGCTGTCTTCTATATACACTAGCCTCTCTGTATGTAACAATCTGCATCTTGTGGCAGGTAACATGAAAAGCTCTCTGGTGACCCCGATGTAAGGGGGGGGGGGCTTTTTGGGGACCCTGAAGTAACGAGGGGGGCTTTGGGTTCCCTGATTTGATGATAATATATAATATTACAAACACACTCACACACATTATATATATCAGTATGCCCACCCAAGCCTATGACTTTCTTTACTTCTCTGCTATGGGCTCTAGCCCCAGATCTTTTGTAGACCTAGCAACACCCCTGCTGGTGACCCCACAATAGGGATAAAACTTTTCAGCGAAAGGGAGTTTAATAAGACACGTGGCCACTCATTAAAATTAGAAGAAAAGAGGTTTAACCTTAAACTGTGTAGAGGGTTCTTTACTGTAAGAGCAGCAAGGATGTGGAATTCCCCACAGGCGGTGGTTTCAGCGGGGAGCATCGATAGTTTCAAAAACTATTAGATAAGCACCCGAACGACCACAACATACAGGGATATACAATGTAATAACGACATATAATCACACACATAGGTTGGACTTGATGGACTTGTGTCTTTTTTCAACCTCACCTACTATGTAACTATATACAGTATCTCACAAAAGTGAGTACACCCCTCACATTTTTGTAAATATTTTAGTATATCTTTTCATGTGACAACACTGAAGAAATGACATTTTACTACAATGTAAAGTAGTGAGTGTACAGCTTTTATAACAGTGTAAATTTGCTGTCCCCTGAAAATAACTCCATTAACATCCATTAATGTCTAAAACTCTGGCAACAAAAGTGAGTACACCCCTAAGTGAAAATGTCCAAATTGGGCCCAATTAGCCAGTTTCCCTCCCCGGTGTCATTTGACTCGTTAGTGTTACAAGGTTTCAGGTGTGAATGGGGAGCAGGTGTGTTAAATTTGGTGTTATCGCTCTCACTCTCTCATACTGGTCACTGGAAGTTCAACATAGCACCTCATGGCAAAGAACTCTCTGAGGATCTGAAAAAAAGAATTGTTGCTCTACATAAAGATGACCTAGGCAATAAGAAGATTGCCAAGAACCTGAAACTGAGATGCAGCACGGTGGCCAAAACCATACAGCGGTTTAACAGGACAGGTTCCACTCAGAACAGGCCTTGCCATGATCGACCAAAGAAGTTGAGTGCACGGGCTTAGCGTCATTTCCCGAGCTTGTCTTTGGGAAATAGATGTATGAGTGCTGTCAGCATTGCTGCAGAGGTTGAAGGGGTGGGGGGGTCAGCCTGTCAGTGCTCAGACCATACGCCGCACACTGCATCAAATTGGTCTGCATGGCTGTTGTCCCAGAAGGAAGCCTCTTCTAAAGATGATGCACAAGAAAGCCCACAGTTTGCTGAAGACAAGCAGACTAAAGACATGGATTACTGGAACCATGTCCTGTTGTCTGATGAAACCAAGATAAACATATTTGGTTCGGATGGTGTCAAGCGTGTGTGTCAGCAACCAAGTGAAGAGTACAAAGACAAGTGTGTCTTGCCTACAGGTAAGCATGGTGGTGGGAGTGTCATGGTCTGGGGATGAATGAGTGCTGCCGGTACTGGGGAGCTACAGTTCATTGAGGGAACCATGAATGCCATCATGTACTGTGACATACTGAAGCAGAGCATGATTCCCTCCCTTTGGAGTCTGGGCCGCAGGGAAGTATTCCAACATGATAATGACCCCAAACACACCTCCAAGGCGACCACTGCCTTGCTAAAGAAGCTGAGGGTAAAGGTGATGGACTGGCCAAGCATGTCCTCAGACCTAAAACCTATTGAGCATCTGTGGGGAATCCTCAAACGGAAGGTGGGGGAGCGCAAGGTCTCTAACATCCACCAGGTTCGTGATGTTGTCATAGAGGAATGGAAGAGGACTCCAGTGGCAACCTGTGAAGCTCTGGTGGACTCCATGCCCAAGAGGGTTAAGGCAGTGCTGGAAAATAATGGTGGCCACACAAAATATTGACGTTTTTGCCCGATTTGGACATTTTCCCTTAGGGGTGTACTCACTTTTGTTGCTAGCGGTTTAGACTTTAACGGCTGTGTGTTAAATTATTTTGAGGGGACAGCAAATTTACACTGTTATACAAGCCGTACACGCACTACTTTACATTGTAGCAAAGTGTCATTGAGGATGCCCCACAGATGCTCAATAGGGTTTATGTCTGGAGACATGCTTGGCCAGTCCATCATCTTTACCCTCAGCTTCTTTAGCAAGACAGTGATCGTCTTGGAGGTGTGTTTGGGGCTGTTATCATGTTGGAATACTGCCCTGTGGCCCAGTCTCTGAAGGAGGGGGTTCATGCTCTGCTTCAGTATCTCACAGTACATGTTGGCATTCATGGTTCCCACCAGGGCTGCCATCAGAAATGTTGGGGCCCCTTACACAGTTTTAGGCCTGGGCCCCCACATCCCCAGACCTGACATCAACATTCCCCAGGGCCGCCCACTGGCAGTCCCACCGAGTCCCATTCCATGTCCTCCTCTTTCAATCTCATCTCCCGGTTCCCATGTTCTTCTCCTCCTCCTCCATCCTATGTCATCCTTCTCCAGTCCCATCTCCTCGATCCCATGTCTTTATTCTCCTCCAGTCCCATCTCCTTCTCCTCCTCCAGTCCCATGTCCTTATCCTCCTCCAGTCCCATGTCCTTATCCTCCTCCAGTCCCATCTCCTCCGTCCCATGTCCTTATTCTCCACCAGTCCCACCTCCTCCAGTCCCATCTCCTCCATCCTACCTCCTCCTCCTCATCCAGTCCCATCTCCTCCATCCCATGTCCTCCTCCAGTCCCATGTCCTTATCCTCCTCCAGTCCCATCTCCTCCATTCCATGTCCTTATTCTCCTCCAGTCCCACCTCCTCCTCCTCCAGTCCCATCTCCTCCATCCCACATCCTCGTCCTCCTCCAGTCCCATCTCCTCCATCCTATGTCCTCCTTCTCCTCCAGTCCCATCTCCTTCTCCTCCTCCAGTCCCATCTCCTCCATCCTATATCCTCTTCCACCAGTCCCATCTCCTCTATCCCATATCCTCCTCCTCCAGTCCCATCTCCTCCATCCTGGGACTTCGGTTCTGGTGGCAACTGTCTCCAAAGGCATTTCTCTCTCACTACCTATTGTGTCTCTGGGACCTCGCAATGGGACACAGATGGTAGAAAAAGAATGTAGTTTTAACTCTTCCATAATTTAACCAAAATGGAAAAAAGTGCTTGCTTTATATACATAACTAGAACATCGAATAGGGTTATATCATTACATATACATATATATATATATATATATATAAAAAATTTCTGGCTATATCCCCACAGGGAGACTGCCTCACTTCCTGTCATGGACAATTTCTGGCTATATCCTCACAGGGAGACTGCCTCACTTCCTGTCCTGGACAATTTCTGGCTATATCCCCACAGGGAGACTGCCTCACTTCCTGTCCTGGTGACACCAAGACAGAAAGTGAGGGGAAATCTCCTGCAATGACATAACCCTGTTAAATGTTCTAGTTATGTATAAAACTAAAGTACAGTTGTGCTTATACATTTACATACCCTGGCAGAATTTATGATTTCCTGGCCATTTTTCAGAGAATATGAATGGTAAAACAAAAACATTTTTCACTCATGGTTAGTGTTTGGACGAAGCCATTTATTATCAATCAACTGTGTTTACTCTTTTTAAATCATAATGACAACAGAAACTACTCAAATGACCCTGATCAAAAGTTTACATACCTTGGTGAATTTGGCCTGATAACATGCACACAAGTTGACACAAAGTGGTTTGAATGACTATTAAAGGTAACCATCCTCACCTTTGATCTGTTTGCTTGTAATTAGTATGTGTATATAAAAGGTCAATGAGTTTCTGGACTCCTGACAGACTCTTGCATCTTTCATCCAGTGCTTCACTGATGATTCTGGATTCTGAGTCATGGGGAAAGCAAAAGACTTGTTAAAGGATCTGTGGGAAAAGGTAGTTGAACTGTATAAAACAGGAAAGAGATATAAAAAGTAATCCAAGGAATGGAGAATGCCAATCAGCAGTGTTCAAACTCTAATCAAGAAGTGGAAAATGAGGTGTTCTGTTGAAACCAAAGGTAGACCAACTAAAATTTCAGCCACAACTGCCAGGAAAATTGTTCAGGATGCAAAGAAAAACCCACAAATAACTTCAGGTGAAATACAGGACTCTCTGAAAACATGTGGTGTGGTGTGGTGTGGCTTTTTCAAGATGCACAATAAGGAGGCACTTGAAGAAAGATGGGCTGCATGGTTGAATCGCCAGAAGAAAGCCATTACTACACAAATGCCACAAAGTATCCCGCTTACAATAAACAGCAAACAGCACAGAAATAAGCCTCAAACCTTCTGGCACAAAGTCATTTGGAGTGATTAGCCCAAAATTGAGCCTTTTGGCCACAACCATAAACGCTTGATTTGGAGAGGAGTCAACAAGGCCTATGATGAAAGGTACACCATTTCTACTGTGAAACAGGGAGGTGGATCGCTGATGTTTTGGGTGAGCTACAAAGGCACAGGAAATTTGGTCAAAATTGATGACAAGATGAATGCAGTATATTATCAAAAAATACTGAAGGAACATTTCTAATATAATTAGAATTAAGTATGTATATATAATTAATTTATAATTGAGGAAGTGGGCACACATCTCATGAAAAGCGTCGGGCATACACAGATGCTACATGTCCTACAAGTTGGCTCTATATATTCCATAATATAGTAATCTTTTAACTGCGATAGACTGTAAATAATTTGCTACATGCTGTCCCAGGTGATTTTACAGATGTGGATGACGTTTTTTTATTTACCATGTTATGTAACAAATTTTAATACTGTTGACATGCTTTATGATTGCCTGTTTGGTCTCTCTGCAAAGGCAGAGAACCTCTGGACTGGACGTCTTAAGTAGGCAGGACCAACGAGCAGGATATCATCAACAGCTGAGTAACTGTGGAGAGATAGGAGCTGGCAATTAGCTGAGAGCTGAGCAGCCAGCTCAGAGAAGGAAGGGCTGAGCCCAGCCCTGACAGTTAAGTCCCTCCCTCATAACATCTCCCGAGTCCCAACCCTGCCAGCTTACTGGGCTTACTATGTGCTTAGCCTCCGGCGCCTCTCCTGCACTATTTCTCCTCTGGCTCCTATCTCCTGCACACTTCCTGGTTGCCAGGTCCCGGGCCCCTCCAGACGCTCGGGCCCGGTACATGTGTATCAGCTGTACCCCCCTGATGGCAGCCCTGGCCGCCACACTTGACACCATCTGAACCAAATAAGTTTATCTTGGTCTCATCAGACCACAGGACATGGTTCAGTAATCCATGTCCTTAGTCTGCTTGTCTTCAGGAAACTGTTTGCGGGCTTTCTTGTGCATCATCTTTAGAAGAGGCTTCCTTCTGGGACGACAGCCATGCAGACCAATTTGATACAGTGTGCGGCGTATAGGCCTGAACACTGACAGGCTGACCCCCCACCCCTTCAACCTCTGCAGCATTGCTGACAGCACTCATACATCTATTTCCCAAAGACAAGCTCGGGAAATGACGCTAAGCCCGTGCACTCAACTTCTTTGGTCGACCATGGCGAGGCCTGTTCTGAGTGGAACCTGTCCTGTTAAACCGCCGTATTGTCTTCTTGGCCACTGTCCTGCAGCTCAGTTTCAGGCTCTTTGCAATATTCTTATAGCCTAGGCCATCTTTATGTAGAGCAACAATTCTTTTTTTCAAGTCCTCAGAGAGTTCTTTGCCTTGAGGTAACATGTTGAATTTCAGTAGTTGAAAACAGTAGTCTACAACTGGAGTGGGTGGAGTAACTGGGTGGAGTGTTAAAAAGCTTAATATTTTAAAAAGTATAAATAGTAGTAAAAAAGTTGAAGATGTCCCATCATTAGCTGAAAGAGCTGAACATTTTTTTCAAAAATGATTTTTTTTTATTCAAAAATGATTTTTTTTTCAATAATGATTTTTTTTTATTCAAAAATGATTTTTTTTCAAAAATCTTTTTTTTTTCAAAAATGATTTTTTTTTATTCAAAAATGATTTTTTTTTAAATGATTTTTTTTAAAAAAATCTTTTTTTTTCAAAAATAATTTTTTTTTTCAAAAATATTTTTTTTTTTCAAAAATGATTTTTTTTCAAAATATTATTTTTTTTCAAAATTTTTTTTTTTTTTTTCAAAAATTATTTATTTATTTATTTATTTTTCATGGGGTGGTCATAATGTTTTGGCTGATCATGTGGTCATAATGTTTTGGCTGATAATGGGGTGGTCATAAATTATTTGGCTGATCATGGGGTGGTCATAATGTTTTGGCTGATAATGGGGTGGTCATAAATTATTTGGCTGATCATGGGGTGGTCACAATGTTTTGGCTGATCATGGGGTTGTCAGTTTTTGTCACCTCCCACTCTAGTTTTGAACATTTCGCCATTCATTCCTCTGGGAGCAATTTCGCCGCAAAAGGACGATATTTCGTGAACCATTCGGCGAAACGTTCCACAATGTAATAGCACAGCAATCGGGAACAATCCACACGTTTCGGTATATTACTGTCTATGTAGTGTAAAAGCTGTGGGAGAAGTTAGGGTGGTAAATTTGGCTATAAGAATAATAATATATACGTGAGATAACAGTAAGTGGTCTTGCTATGCCCAGCGCTTTACAACATGAGGGCAGACAGTACAGTTAAAATACAGTTCAACACAGGAGGAATCAGAGGACCCTGCTCGTTAGAGCTTACAATCTAGGAGGGAGGGTCAAGTGATACAAAAGGTAATACATGTGGGAGGTGATCTGCAGTGGCGTCTCCAGCTTTCATATTTAGGGGGGGCACATGGGGGGACAGGGACAAAAGTAGGGGGACAACTATAAAATGCAATTGTATATATATATATATATATATATATATATATATATATATATATATATATATATATATCCTGGGGCCCTTTACTATGATCCCACAACGGCCCTTTCACATGTCCTGCAGTGTGCTCTCTTCCTACTGTATTGGGGCCCCCCCAGGGTGGCAGAAAACAAGAGATATATGTCACCAGCATACCGAGAAAATATAAGGGTCCAAAGCAGTGGGAGAACTTTCAGGGTTGCAAAGGTTGTCTTGCCACCGGGCCCTGGTGTTCTGCCACTGAGGGGTTCCCCAGCCTCCTCTTGCTGTCCTGCTACTGCTATTGACAGTGCTGGTCTGGCATCTCTTGGAATTTACAGGCTGGTTCTCCTGTCCTAAGGACGGGAGAAATCAGTCTGTTTTTTCAGTAACTGAGAGTCCTGGTGGAGTCCTTCCTGCAACTCGCTCTTCTCCCTGCCAGTGAGGATGCAGGGGAAGGAGCAGATCGGGCGGCCGTGGTTGTGTGAGCGCTCCCATTATGCAGTGTCAGCGAGTGGAGGGAGGGGGGAGGAATCACCTGCAGGAGCTGACTGGGGTCTCTCTCCCTCTTAGACATTGCCTTTTTATATAAAAAAATTTTTTTTTTAATTGGGGGGTCACATGGTGGGGCACAGCATAATGTTGGGGGGTCAGGGCCCCCTCTGGCCCCCCCTAGGGACGCCATTGGTGATCTGATGGAAAGTAAAAAGTACAGTTGTTAGGTGGGGGCCCGATAGGCTTCTCTTCGTGGAGTGAAGAGGGAATCTCGGGGGATCTGAGGGGGAAAGAGAAAGATTTTTAACTTTCTTATACCTCGTTCAGACCCCCCAACACTGTAACCATGTCCCCCTGTCATATTTATGTGTATATATATATATATATATATATATATATATATATATATATATATATATATATAAAATGTGTGTGCATATACACGTATATATAAGGTGTGTGTGTATATACATATATATATATATATATATATATATATATATATATATATATATATATATATAATGTAGGAGTACTCGTTATTTTTTTAACATTAACCACACCGTCTGTCAGTGTACTGAGCGGTGATAATTTATCACTGCTTAATACACTGACATCTCAGTGTTTCTGTGAATTTCTGGTACTGTACAGTCTCACAAGATTCCAGTATCAGGGGCCGTTCTCCACTGTTGGAAGCGTTTGTAGATCACTTCACTCCTCAGAAGGTGAAGCGATCTACAAAGCTTCATAAACAGACACACAGAGGAGAAAGATCTCCACTGTGAATGCCGGAGAATGAAGCAGTGAATAGATTTCACTGCTTCATAAACGGACACCATTGTGCTCAGCTTTTGTGATGTGATAGCGAGGTGCGGTCACTCCCCACATACAAACAAGCTAACAAAAAGCTATTTACACCAGGTGTCGGGTCTTTTTAGGCACAGAAACAAGTGAATGTAATCTTGTATTCTTTTATGAAATAAACAATTGTGGAATGTTTTCACGCTGTGAGTCTCTCTTTCTGTTATTCTTCCCCTCAATTGTGATCACCGTGCTATTGTGTATGCTGAGCATTATTTGAACATATCTGGAGGTGGCAACCCATCAGGGAAATGCCCCACAGGCATTGCTGACCATACTAGAGATTGATGGTCATATACTGTATATTTTATTGTGTTCTAGTCCATGTGGGGCACCAAGAGCACTGTGGAGTGGAGCACAATGACATGTTTATAAGGAACACCAGCACTTTATTTTGTCATGACATTGGAACTGTTATAATTGGGACTTTCATATTGTTTGTTATGAAGTCACATGCTATCTGTGAGATTTCATCACTTTTTTATTAAAGCGGTTGTAAACTGCTGGGTGCCTTTTTTTTTTTTTTCAGACCGGTAAGGTAAAGCTATAATGTGCTAGTATGCATTGCGTACTAGCACATTATGTGAAACTTGCCTGAAAACGAAGCATTGTTATCGTTGGAAGCTGCTTCAATCTTCACCCGTCTCCCTTCCGGGTCTGGGGACTTCGGCTGTATGACTGTCCGTCGCTCCCACGCATGCACAAGGGACCCGCAGTTTACTGCACAGGTTTCTGAAGGAACAGCCCGGGTGGCTGTTCCTTCAGAGTGCATGCGCTGATGGCGTCATCGGCTGCATATACTAGCCCCCTAGTTGTTAACTGATTGCTGTATAAATGACAATGGTCCCAAAAATGTGTCAAAAATGTCTGATGTGTCCGCCATAATGTCGCAGTCACAATAAAAATCGCTGATGCCGCCATTACTAGTAAAAAAAAAATAATAATAAAAATGCCATAAAACTATCCCCTCTTTTGTAAACGCTATAACTTTTGCGCAAACCAATCAATAAACGCTTATTGCGATTTTTTTTCACCAAAAATATGTAGAAGAATACGTATCGGCCTAAATTGAGGAAAAAATGTTTTTTTTAATATTTTTTTGGGGATATTTATTATAGCAAAAAGTAAAAAATAATGCATTTTTTTCAAAATTGTCGCTATTTTTTTGTTTATAGCGCAAAAAATAAAAAACGCAGAGGTGATCAAATACCTCCAAAAGAAAGCTCTATTTGTGGGGAAAAAAAAGAAATCAATTTTCTTTGAGAACCACGTCGCACGACCGCGCAATTGTCAGTTAAAGCGACGCAGTGCCGAATTGTAAAAAACGCACTGGTCAGGAAGGGGGTGAATTCTTACGGGGCTGAAGTGGTTAAGGGCCACAATGTGAAATGTGTAAATATATGTTAATATATATGTGTGAAAATATTCACTAACAAAGCAAACAAAAAAAAAAGTTTTAATTGTTTATTGTTTATAAAAATAGATGTGAACAAAAGAAAAAAAGCAGGAAAATAATAATTAAATGGAGGAGAATAGGGAGCTAATTAAAGTGGTTGTACACCCTGTACAACCACTTTTACCTACAGGTAAGCCTATATTAAGGCTTTCCTGTAGGTGCTTGAAATATCTCATAAGCCTCCACGGTTAAGGAGATATTTACTAAAATGACGAGCGGTGATGACTACGCGCATGCGCCGGTGTCATCGGCACATGCGCCCCTTAGAAAGGGCACAGCATGCCGTTTCTAATAGGGGTCATGCCGTGACTGGCGGCTCCCGTGTGCATGCGCGGGAGTGACGTCACGCGACTCCGGCCAGTCACAGAGCCAGAGTTTGCGGCTCCGGAAGGAAGAGGGGTGAAGATGGAAGTTCCCTGCTCGTGGGGACAATATCGACAGCGCGGGCTTCGGTGTCAGGTAAGTGACACATAATGGGCTACTATGTGATGCATAGTAGCCGATAATGCTTTACCCTTTGCAGGGAAATGAAGAGGACGTAAACCCACCAGGGTTTACTTCCTCTTTAAGGCTGATTAGAGTAAAATAAGGGTTATTAAGGGGTTAAACAGAGGAACATTTGTTCATCCCTTTGATCTGCAGATGAAGAAAACATAAATATACAAAAAGAAACAATGTTTCTTTTTATTTTAGTGTTTCAGGGCTGAGCAATGTTGGTAATAAACATTGCCGGCTGCTTTTTTTTTTGACAGCTTAAATTACCAGACTTCTTTAACACTGGGGGGACCCACTGACAGCTCAAAGAGCAGAGCCTGAAAGTATCAGTTTCAGGCATCGGTGCATTTGCACGAGTACCGATACTTGTGCAAATACTCGGTATACGCACCGATACCGATACTAGTATCGGTGCAACGCTACTTTGAACCATTAACCACTTCAATACAGGGCACTTATACACCTTCCTGCCTAGACCAATTTTCAGCTTTCATCGCTGTTGAATGACAATTGCGCGGTCATGCTACACTGTACCCAAACTAAACTTTTATCATTTTGTTCCCACAAATAGAGCTTTCTTTTGGTGGTATTTGATCACCTCTGGGATTTTTATTTTCTGCTAAACAAATAAAAAAAAGATCGAAAATTTTGAAAAAAAATTTTTTTTTTTGTTTCTGTTACAAAACTTTGTAAATAAGTAAATTTTCTCCTTCACTGATGGGGCTGCACTGACGGTCACTGATAAGGCAGCACTGATGGACACCGATGAGGTGGCACTGATGATGGGCACCAATATGGGGCACTGATAGGCAGCCCTGATGGGTACACATAGGTGGCACTGGGCACTGACAGGCGGCACGGATGGGCACTGATAGGCGGCATGGATGGGCACTGATAGGTGGCACTGATGTACACTAATGGATGGTACTGATGGATGCCAATCAGTGCCAAACAATAATGCCTGCCAATCAGTGTAGCCCATTGTGGGCACTGATTGGCATCCATTGTGGGCACTGATTGGCATCCCTGGTGGTCTAGGGTGGCATACCTCGTGGTGACTAGTGGTGGCATCCCTGGTAGTCCTGGTGGTCAGTGTGGGCATCCTCAAGGGGGCTGCGCTGATAATCAATCAGCACAGACCCCCACCTGTCAGAGGAGCAGCCGATCGGCTCTTCTCTACTCGCATCTGACAAACGTGAGTGTGGAAAAGCCAATCAACGGCTCTTCCTGTTTACATCGTGATCAGCCATGATTGG
This sequence comes from Aquarana catesbeiana, assembly GCF_042186555.1. Taxonomy (NCBI): domain Eukaryota; kingdom Metazoa; phylum Chordata; class Amphibia; order Anura; family Ranidae; genus Aquarana; species Aquarana catesbeiana. The sequence goes on along the minus strand of NC_133326.1, from coordinate 410,023,624 downwards.
ACACGGCTGATCACGTGGTAAAGAGTCTCTGTCAGAGAATGCAAATGAACTAATACACTGCCCAACAAGAATTATCTTGCCTTTGTGGCTGTGTCGTGAAGAGTCTAAAGCTTCGTACACACGGTACGATTGTTGGAAGGGGATTGTCTGTCGACAGACTGTTGTCCTAAATTCTTACCTTTAGTACGCTCCTTTTGACAATTGTCCAATTTTCCGTCAAGAAATGTTGGATGACAGGCTAGTAAATTTTCAGCGGACAGTGGTTCCACGTCTGATTTGGTATGGTCAGTGCACAAATCCATCACACAAAAGTCGAAAGTTCAAACATGCATGCTCAGAATTGACTTGGTTAAATTGATGATAGGTAACTCCTATCCTCATATTGATTAGTGGTTCCAAATTAATAATAACTACTGCAGTAGGGAACAGATGATACGCTCAGCATCTTTCCAAATAACTGTTCTGCTTTATTATGACGCAACTGAAGGTTTTTATACACATGATTACGTAGGTATCACATTAATATTACAATTGTACGTTTATGGTAACAAGGGGCGTTACATAGGCAGACTAATTCTAATCAGGACTCGAAAGAATGGAAACATGTACTGAAAACATTATTAGTGCCATGTGCACAGTGAGGGCAGTGTGCAATACAAACAAAATACAATACAATTATATAAAGAACTTACAAATTTCCATTACAGTCTCCCCTCTTTTGATCAATATTTTGACCACTAACCACACCTGCTATCACCTTTAACCTGGAACCTCCACACACTTAGGTGAAGGTAGTCCTTGCCAAAGAGGCAAAAAAACTCCATTGTGGACAAAATAATAGCTGAGCAGCTTTTTTCATTACAAAATGACTTTTCATTGTGAAAAACAAATGATTGATAAGACATATTTACAGAGTACTGGCTGTACAGTCCTGTGGCCAGAATGGCCTTCTAGCCGAATTGCTGGCATGCTGACTTATCAGCGCATGTAAACACAGACAATTCTACATAAAATGGAAGACGTACAAAAGAAAAATATGACTTCAACATGGCTAAACTACTTTTCAAATATATATAAATATATATATATATCCCTTACAATTAAAGTAATCGAATCAAAAAGTACCCTAGACTGTGATCATAGTTACATAGTTACATAGTAGGTGAGGTTGAAAAAAGACACAAGTCCATCAAGTCCAACCTATGTGTGTGATTATGTGTCAGTATTACATTACATATCCCTGTATGTTGCGGTCATTCAGGTGATTATCTAATAGTTTCTTGAAGCTATCAATGCTCCCCGCTGAGACCACCGCCTGTGGAAGGGAATTCCACATCCTTGCCGCTCTTACAGTAAAGAACCCTCTACGGAGTTTAAGGTTAAACCTCTTTTCTTCTAATTTTAATATGTGGCCACGAGTCTTGTTAAACTCTCTTCTGCGAAAAAGTTTTATCCCTATTGTGGGGTCACCAGTACAGTATTTGTAAATTGAAATCATATCCCCTCTCAAGCGTCTCTTCTCCAGAGAGAATAAGTTCAGTGCTCGCAACCTTTCCTCATAACTAAGATCCTCCAGACCCTTTATTAGCTTTGTTGCCCTTCTTTGTACTCGCTCCATTTCCAGTACATCCCTCCTGAGGACTGGTGCCCAGAACTGGACAGCATACTCCAGGTGCGGCCGGACCAGAGTCTTGTAGAGCGGGAGAATTATCGTTTTATCTCTGGAGTTGATCCCCCTTTTAATGCATGCCAATATTCTGTTTGCTTTATTAGCAGCAGCTTGGCATTGCATGTCATTGCTGAGCCTATCATTTACTAGGACCCCCAGGTCCTTTTCCATCCTAGATTCCCCCAGAGGTTCTCCCCCCAGTGTATAGATTGCATTCATATTTTTGCCACCCAAATGCATTATTTTATATTTTTCTACATTGAACCTCATTTGCCATGTAGTCGCCCACCCCATTAATTTGTTCAGGTCTTTTTGCAAGATTTCCACATCCTGCGGAGAAGTTATTGCCCTGCTTAGCTTAGTATCGTCTGCAAATACAGAGATTGAACTGTTTATCCCATCCTCCAGGTCGTTTATGAACAAATTAAATAGGATTGGTCCCAGCACAGAACCCTGGGGAACCCCACTACCCACCCCTGACCATTCTGAGTACTCCCCATTTATCACCACCCTCTGAACACGCCCTTGTAGCCAGTTTTCAATCCATGTACTCACCCTATGGTCCATGCCAACGGACCTTATTTTGTACAGTAAACGTTTATGGGGAACTGTGTCAAATGCTTTTGCAAAATCCAGATACACCACGTCTACGGGCCTTCCTTTATCTAGATGGCAACTCACCTCCTCATAGAAGGTTAATAGATTGGTTTGGCAAGAACGATTCTTCATGAATCCATGCTGATTACTGCTAATGATATCATTCTTATTACTAAAATCTTGTATATAGTCCCTTATCATCCCCTCCAAGAGTTTACATACTATTGATGTTAGGCTAACTGGTCTGTAATTCCCAGGGATGTTTTTTGGGCCCTTTTTAAATATTGGTGCTACATTGGCTTTTCTCCAATCAGCTGGTACCATTCCAGTCAATAGACTGTCTGTAAAAATTAGGAACAATGGTCTGGCAATCACCTGACTGAGTTCCCTAAGTACCCTCGGATGCAAGCCATCTGGTCCCGGTGATTTATTAATGTTAAGTTTCTCAAGTCTAATTTTAATTCCGTCCTCTGTTAACCATGTAGGTGCTTCCTGTGTTGTGTCATGAGGATAAACACTGCAGTCTTGGTTACTGAAGCCCCCCGATTCACTCGTGAAGACTGAGGAGAAGAATAAATTCAATACCTTTGCCATCTCCCCATCCTTTGTAACCAGATGTCCTTCCTCATTCTTTATGGGGCCAATATGGTCTGTCCTCCCTTTTTTACTGTTTACATACTTAAAGAATTTCTTGGCATTTTTTTTTTGCTCTCCTCCACTATGTGTCTTTCATGTTCTATCTTAGCCGTCCTAATTGCACCCTTACATTTCTTATTGCATTCTTTATAAAGTCTGAATGCTGAGGATGATCCCTCAACCTTGTATTTTTTGAAGGCCTTCTCCTTTGCTTTTATATGCATTTTTACATTGGAGTTAAGCCATCCAGGATTTTTGTTTGCTCTTTTAAATTTATTACCCAATGGGATACATTGGCTAATGCCCTTATTTAATATGCTCTTAAAGCAAACCCATCTCTCCTCCGTATTCTTTGTTCCTAATATTTTATCCCAATTTATGCCTTTTAGCAAGATTGTAGTTTAGGGAAGTTGGCTCTTTTGAAATTCAGTGTCTTTGTGTTCCCTTCATGTTTCCTATTTGTGTGATTTATACTGAAACTAATTGACCTGTGATCGCTGTTACCTAAATTGCCCCGTATTTCCACATCTATGATCAGGTCTGTATTGTTGGTAATCAGTAGATCACAAGAGGGAAACAAATCAAGCAGAGATTTCTTTAAGTTAGTCATTTTTGCAGTGTCTGGTGTGGATCCAGGTGACTTTTCCTTCAAGTTTTGCAAAAACTGTACATGAAATTGATGCTGTATTGAGTCTCCAAACATTTCCTTATATATAAATGTCTCTTAACAATCCACAAGTCACCTGGCTTTAGTTTTAGATCCTTCCAAACTTTTAAGATCTGGAATTAGGGAGAAAACACATAAATGAGTTTGTCAAAAACCTTAAAAGATCAGCAACATTCTCTGTGAGATCCGAATGGAGGACTTCAGCTGCTGAGACAAAATATAAGCAAGTGAGTAACACACTCCCAAACCAAATCCCATAGGGAGAGAGTCCAACATCCCCCTTAGGGGCTTCATAAAATATAAGAAAACATTCAGGCAAAAGTTTTCTAGTTTCTTACTCTACTTTGTCCGCTACATTGTAGACAATAGGGAGTGTAAAAATAAAACCTCAAAACTTCTAGTAAGGACTCTCCAATAAAAATGATTTCCTCTGTTACTTTCTGTACTTTCTGGCACTCTGTACTTACAAACTACTTCTGATAACACTTTTTACTGTGGCCTTTGTAGTAGCATTTGCCACTGGACTTCCAGAAAACATGTCCATACGGACAAAATGCATACTCATAAGATCCTGACTTGGGCATCTGGATATATCTTTTTGTAATCTCTGGAAGGGATGTTCAGCTTTTGGTAACACCTTTGGTAACAGGTAAAACAAGAAGTGGAGAACCCTGACTCTATCCCATGCTCATTTACTAAGGTAGCCATAACTGCTTGTGACTGATGACACGGTCCATGTGTCAAGCTGGGGGGAAAAGAGTGGCTGGCAGACATAAATGATCACCTTTTCCAAAGTCCTGTTTCATAAGAAGTTGCCCCCTGTGGACCACTTGTTCTTCTCATTCTGGGGTCCTTAAAGTTGAATTATTAATCCCAGCTATACTGGGCCAGAACTAGGGTGGAATCTGTGAGTTGCACAGACCCATCAAGTGTCTGGGGCTGTAAATGCAGCATCCTTAGTCTCCTAGTCTGCTTCCATGTGTGAGTTTTAATGTTAGTATAGCTACCTCAGCAAGAACCTGGAAGGCTGAAAACAGCCTATCAAATTAACTTCGCATGCTTGGTTGGTTTACCTGCCGAAGTAAAAACAAACTTCTGGCCCTTCAAATGGAACCAAAAGCTCTCGATATCTCGACTATCTATATAAATATACATTATTTTTATAGCTCACAGGCTTTACTAAAACATGGAGCTCTGCTTCTGGAGCTGGGGAAAAAGGATCCAATGACTTTGAATACAGAGTATCCTTCTGGGTGATAAACTGCATACTCAGTGTGGGTATTGCCATCCTCAGTATAAAACCGGGAACAACTCTACAAAAAATGAAATATCTGGGTCTTCAGGGAGTGTGTACTGCACTGGGCTCACAGCAGCTGATTCCTACGTCATCAATTTAACACATGTGGTTTTCCTTTCTTTTGAATAAATGTACGCGTTTTTCATTGTTAGATTTGTACATAAACAAACTCATATTTTAAACCTTTCATTAGACAAACATTTAGTTAGCTGTATATTTGCTGCGCAGAATGTCGGACCATTAGAAATTAAATGTTTGACCAAAACAATATCTAACGTTGTCTAATAGCATCTTTGCATAAAAGCTACAGCTCTGATATATTGGGATGAACCCTTCATTACTGGGTCCAGCTTGCATAAATATATTACAATGGCTTGTTTTCTATCATGCTGCTTGTGTAAGAACTCCAGTTTCATGTTTCAAAAGACAACTTTTTCCTGGCAATATTATAATAAATGATAACAGTACCCTGCGGTCATGGAGAGATGTCCATATTTTCAAAATATTCTTCTGCTTATACCACTGTACTTACACGGAAAAGGGGCACATCATTTCACAATCCACACATTCTGCTTTGGATTTCAAAAATAAAAATAAGTAAAAAACAAAAGGACAAACAAACTGTATGATGGACCAGAAAGCATCAAAAACTATAAAACAACTGGCTGCAGGTGGCATCTATCCTAACAGGGTGTGTGGACTTAATGTGATGGGTCTGTTATATTTAAATTTTATTTATTATAACTCTCACATCATGGACCACACATCAAGTTATTATAAAAAACCTTAAAGTTTCATTTTTGTAGAAAAAACTTCTTATGTATCCCATCCATCTTGGCTTTGTTAAGTATTATGGCAGCTGTATTCCAAATAACAACCTCATCTTAATCTAAACTAATCCCATTCATTACAAATTTCCCCATTAACCTGGATTTAATTTCCAACCAAAGGTTGTCTAAACCAATTTCAATATATCTATATTATTAATAAAATTGTTAAACTCATATTAGCAATGAATACTCATTATTACTTAATTTTTCTTTTTTAAATGCACTGTTTCCACTATCAAAGGATATTCAATTTGTGTAATACACGGTTAAATGTAACCTTCATTTTACCATGTTTGGAAAACATTCAAAAAATAATTGTGATCACATTGTTTACCATTAGATTCGTTAACCCGGCACATTTTGTTATAAATGTTTTGTCTAAAAAACTGGAATTGGCATGGTGTCTGTCCAGCTTATCACTGACCTCTCATCCCAGCCACATTCTTTCATGAGAGCACAAAGGAGGGGGTCACATCTGCGTACATGACACACACAAGCAATAGAACTAAAGGTTCCAGCATTCACACACATATACCAATATCTCAATCGCTTACATTTTTCCCATTTGTACACAACACATGCATATCATTCTCTCACTTTCTTTTAACTCTTTAATATTTCCCTGCTTAAATTCTGCTTTCCTTATTTTGTTCAGATATCCTTTATATCTAGCTTCTATGATTCTATGATCAGACAGGCAGCCACAGTGCTCAGCCCATCTTCCCTCTCTGACAACAAATAAAAGTATTCTGTTTTAACTCTCATTACTCTGTTTCTTGACTTTACTAGTTGTAGTGCCTGACCCCAAATTCATCCCACAACTTAACATGAAAATGTCCATTTCTGTCTAGTGTTAATTGTCACCCTTGATCCATCCTGCTCACATAGATAGCTGCTTCTTTAGCTGTTTACTCTGCATGATTCTTAGTCCCTGTGGACTTTGATGGTAACCCAGTTACCCATTGTGGATCCTTGTCCACTTTAACCAATAATCTAGGGGCTCAGTATAGGTGGGACCGCACCTTCGGTTCATATATAGCGCTCCTCTTGCGCTGGGCATTTTTGAGGGTCTCTTACCCTTCATTCCTTTACTTAATTCAATGCTCATAATGACTGGCCAGTCTTCTCTACATGTGCCTATACCCTCTGGCCTCTAAACTACTTTATCTAGCAGATGTACTACATATACCTGTGAACAGCACTATTCTTCCCTTTCTTATCTATAACACTCCGATGGACAGTAGACAGTGACAACATAACATATAACCACCAATCAATACAGTTCGATTAAGGGGAGTAATAGGTACCCTTTGTCCCGAAAATGCCTTACCGATCAAGGAAGTCTGATAACTCAAATGTAAGCAAAAGGCTTACCTCAGCCGGCTGATTATCAGAAATTCCCAGATCGTCTCAAGCTCCTAGTTTCGAATACTCAGGGTCACCTGGAATCCCCTCCTAAGGCAAAGCTCGCCATGCTGACTTGGTTAAATTGACGATAGGCAACTCCTATCCTCATGTTGATTAGTGGTTCCAAATTAATAATAACTACTGCAGTAGGGAACAGACACAAAAGATACGCTCAGCATCTTTCCAAATAACTGTTCTGCTTTATTATGACGCAATTGAAGGTTTTTATGCACATGATTACGCAGATATCACATTAATATTACAAATATTACAATTGTACGTTTATGGTAACAAGGGGCATTACATAGGCAGACTAATTCTAATCTGGACTCGAAAGAACGTAAACATTTACTAAAAACATTATTAGTGCCATGTGCACAGTGAGGGCAGTGTGCAATACATACAAAATAGAATACAATTTTATACAGAACTTACAAATTTCCATTACAGAATCAGTGCTCACTAAACACGAAATTAGCAGAAGGGGCCCAAAGGGTGGCGCTCAAGAGCTGAAATTCCTCGTAGTGTGTCACTACATTTGTGTTTGTGGCATGACAATTTGTGTAACATTAGTATGCAAGACAAGATCCTGGCACACGCCCTTTTGACAAAAATCAGGAGCTTGGTTGTCCAACAATCGTACCGTATGTACGAGGCTGTACGAGGCTTAAGGATGAGCTCGGGCGTATTATTTGGATATACCATATTTATCTGCACCTTCACTTTAAGAGGGAAGTTTCAGGAAAAAAATTAATTTTAAATAAAGAACTGTGAAGCAAAATAAGGGTCAGTGCCCATCAATGCAGCCTAATCAGTGCCCATCTGCAGCCTCACCACTGCCATGAATGCAGCCTGATCGATGCCCATCTACAGCCTCGGAGGGGACAGGGAGGGGGGCGGATTACATACAGGAGAATCTCCTGTTTACTCAGTGGCCTCTTTAATACAAAGTCCCAACTCCTATGATAGACAGAACAGTCGTTCCAATGCCAGCCGCCAGGTAAATAGGAGATTCTACTGTATGCATTGTTGCCAACATTGTAAAAAAAAATTTAGGGACACTTTTTTGCATGTAGGCGGAGCTTTGCTATAATTAGGGGGCGGGGCATTTCTTTGTAGGAGTGACATAGCAAAATAGTAAAATGCGGCGCACAAAGCGATCCGCAGTGAAAATGGGCATGGTTTACACGAAATGGTGGGCGTGTCTTAAATGGGCGTGGCTCAAAAGGGGTGTTGTTACACCACAATAGAAATATGTGAAAGTTTAACAAATCAGCAGATAAAGATACCCCAAACACCTGTGGTTAGCGCTTCAATCATCCCGGCACCATGGTTGTTATGGTGTCAGGGTGATTGAAGTGCATTATTTCTATTATTACATTGTAATATAAAATGAAATCATTCAACTCACAATAATGCAGAATCAGTGGAAGCCCCAAGCGTGTCACCTGCCACGTCGCCTAACACCAGATGCCACCAGGTGCCCCCAGCAAAGTCTGTCCTTGCATCAGGTGCCTCCACAGCAGAGTCTGTCCTTGCATCAGGTGCCTCCACAGCAGAGTCCGTCCTTGCATCAGGTGCATCCGCAGCAGAGTCCGTCCTTGCATCAAGTGCCTCCCCAGCAGAATCCGTCCTTGCATCAGGAGCCCCCAGCAAAGTCCGACCTTGCATCAGGGGCCCCCAGCAGAGTCCGTCCTTGCATCAGGGGCCCCCAGCAGAGTCCGTCCTTGCATCAGGTGCCCCCAGCAGAGTCCGTCCTTGCTTCAGGTGCCCCCAGCAGAGTCCGTCCTTGCATCAGGTGCCCCCAGCAGAGTCCGTCCTTGCATCAGGTGCCCCCAGCAGAGTCCGTCCTTGCATCAGGGGCCCCCAGCAGAGTCTGTCCTTGCATCAGGTGCCCCCAGCAGATTCTGTCCTTGCATCAGGTGCCCCCAACAGAGTCCGTTCTTGCATCAGGTGCCCCCAACAGTGTCCGTCCTTACATCAGGTGCCCCCAATAGCGTCCGTCCTTGCATCAGGTGCCCCCAATAGAGTCCGTCCTTGCATCAGGTGCCTCCAGCAGCAGTGGCATAGCGTGGGTTGTCAAGGGGGTTGCAAGTCAAGAAATTTACGCCCCCTAACCTATGGACTTTTAGGAGTCCCTTCACTTCCTACAATAGTACTTACCAGCCTGATTCCTACACTGACTACTACACTGACATACTTATCCACTACACTGACCTACATGATTCCTAGACTGACCATCACACTTACCTACCTGTCCACTGCACTGACCTACCTGATTCCTATACTGACCAGTACATTGACCTACCTGTCCACTACACACTGTCCACTACATTGACCACTACACTACACAGATTACCACTACACTACACTGATTACCACACTACACTATCCACTACACATCCCACTACACTACACTACAATACCCAGCAGAGCCGTGTCCAGAATATGGTACCTGCGGTGTGTGAGGATGTGGGGCCAACCTAGGCCAGGCTGGGGGTTCGAGGAGTCTTCCAAACGAAGCCTTGTGAAAGGGGGGAGCCAGGACCATCAGTGTCCCCAGCCACCGGAGCCCCAGTCCTTCCATCAGTGTCCCCACTCGTCGGACACATGGGGGCGGAGGGTTGTCGGCGGCGGCGGGTGGATGCTGATCACTTCCTTGTGTTCAGTGGAGAGTGGGGAGGGGTCAGTACAATAGAATTTTCTATTTGTACACTGAAGAGAGAAGCAGCCCCTTTGCACTGAACACAAGGGGAAACAACACTCGTGGCGGCGGCGGCCTTTTTTGTGTAGCCGCTGCCGTTTTTAGACAAAAATATTCCCGATTTTCCCGGGACAAAAGCAAAATCCCGGGAAAATAATCGGGACAAGCCTAAATCAGGACGAGGGTCCCAAAATCGGGATTGTCCCGGGAAAAGCGGGACTGTTGGCAACTATGTGTATGGAATCTGACAGCACTCATCCGCCCCCTCCCTGTCCCCTCCGAGGCTGCCAGAATGATAAATACAGTATATGTCTTCTGTGGCCACAAGATATATATATACAAATTACCAGTGTGGCCGCATCAAACCGGTTGGCCCGTGGGCCAGACTTTGGACATGTCTGCTTTAGGGAGAGCAATCACTGCACTGGCATCCCCGGAATCTCTCTAGCTGAGATAAATCAGCCCAGAAGAAAAGTGAGAGAAGGGAGGATTCTTTTACACAGAATGCCAGATGGATCAAGCAGCCAGGTAAGGAGCACCAGTGCCCCCTCCCCCACTGACTGGCAGTGCCCCCCAATCTGCCCCCACTAAGCTCCAAGACCCCCATCTCTCACCACTATAGAAGCAGGACCCCCCCCCCCAACTGAGCACCAGTGCTCACTTTTGTCCCCCTTGAAGACAAAGCTGCATTCTTTTAGGCAGGTATTCAGGGGCAGGGCTGGGGGCCCCATCAGGTAGGCTGTAGGAGGCCCCATGATTTCTAACAGTGGCCCTGCTATAACTGCCCCCCACCCACTGCACCGATCACCCTTGACTGTGCCACTGTGGCCTCCTCCAGCCCCCCTGTGTCCTCCTCCGGCCCCCCGTGTCCTTCTCTACTGGCAGTCCACTGCCCTACTGACACCATGCTGTACATACTACCCATCTCCATACACTCCACACTCCTCTCCTGCACATACTACCCACCGCTGTACACTTCGCACTCCTCTCCCTGCACATACCACCCACCACCATACACTTCGCACTCCTCCCCCTGCACATACCACCCACCGCTGTACACTCCACACTCCTCTCCTACACATACTACCCACCTCCATACACTCTGCACTCCTCTCCGGCACATACTATCCACCGCTGTACACCCCATACTCCTCTTCTGCACATACTATCCACCGCAGTACACCCCATACTCCTCTCCTGCACAAACTACCTGCCAAGGTATACTCCACACTGTACATTCCCTATTTAACATTACCACATTCTGCACTATGTAAGTCATCTCAGACTCTATTTAACCACACCCCCTTTAAGCCACGCCCAATATTTAGCGCAATTTAAACCACTCCCACTTTTTGCCGCAGCGCGCGCTGCATTTCTTCATTTGCTGTTGCCTGGGGCCCACTCATTTCAGGATACGCCCCTGGTTAAAGCGGCAGTAAACCACATAAAAAAAATTTAAATAAAAAAATCAGGCCCCTGGCAGTTTAACCTCCCTGACGGTAATCCCGAGTGTGGCTCGGGGTTAAATTTCAGCACCATTAGCGGTAACCCCGAGCCACACTCGGGATTGCATTGCAGGATCCTGGTGCGGTGTACTTACCTTGTCCCCAGGATCCTGCGATGTCCCCCTGCGTTGTACGCGGGGACTGTCTCCTCCGAAGCCTCTCTGTGCCAGGCTCCATTCCCTGCGAGCGTCACAACGCACGGGGGGCGGAGCCTTGCGGCAAATTCAAAAGAATGTAAAAATCATAACACATACAGTACTGTAATCTTACAGATTACAGTACTGTATGAAATCATTTCACATCCCTTTTGTCCCCAGTACTTTGGCTCATGCCCTGCATGCAGTTTTATATTATATATACTGTTCTTTCTGCCTGGAAACTTGAGATTGTCCATAGCAACCAAAAAGTGTCCCTTTACATCAAAAGTGGCTTTAGACCAGCTAGAAAACAGCGATAGTAAATTAGAACACTTTCAGAATTGAGCGATAGTCAATCGTGGGGAAATTTATTTTATTATCATTATATTATTTTTTTTTAATTATTTATTTATTATATTATAATTTTGTGTTTCAAACTTCATCATACCTGGGATATCTACTAGACTCTTGGTGGACAGATTTACGTGTGTTATTGTTAAGAATTACAGGCCTACAATATAAAATGCCAAATTTCCATGCAAAATAATTGTACCGCTTTCAGCACCTAAAATCCGAAATAATCATACCGCCAGGGAGGTTAAGTCATAATGTGCTAGAATGCATCGCAATCTAGCACATTATGACTTTAACTGCCAGGGGCCTGATTTTTTTTGATCAATTGCTTGATCTATGACCAGCCTTAAGCCTCGTACATATGATGAGAATATGGGACGAATCATTGTCCATTTTGGTTTGTTTTTGCATGCTAGTCTCATATGGAAAACCAATAGGTTACTAAATTCAAGTTAACGTGAAATTTGCTCTGCGCCTTGGAAACCAGTGCTACAAATATATAGTGATATAAAATTGTGCTGACTGCTGCAGTTCTCATGTGTAACAAGTCAAACACAAACCACCCTAAAAACCATATATGAACCACACATATCATAAATAGACTAAAAAAAAGTTAATAATTAATGTGATGAAATGTCACAGATAGCATGTGACCTCATAACAAACAATATGAAAGTCCCAATTATAACAGTTCCAATGTGATGACAAAATAAAGTGCTGGTGTTCCTTATAAACAGATCATTGTGCTCAGCTTTTGTGATGTGATAGCGAGGCGCGGTCATCACTCCCCACATACAAACAAAAGCTATTTACATCAGGTGTCGGGTCTTTTTAGGCACAGAAGCAAGTGAATGTAATCTTGTATTCTTTTATTAAATAAACAAATGTGTAATGTTTTCACGCTGTGAGTCTCTCTTTCTGTTATTCTTCCCCTCAATTGTGATCACCGTGCTATTGTGTATGCTGAGCATTATTTGAACATATCTGGAGGTGGCAACCCATCAGGGAAATGCCCCACAGGCGTTGTTGACCATATTAGAGATCGATGGTCATATACTGTATATTTTATTGAGTTCTAGTCCATGTGGGGCACCAAGAGCACTGTGGAGTGGAGCACAATGACATGTTTATAAGGAGTATGTATTAGTATGTATTGCGTACTAGCACATTATGTGAAACTTATCTGAAAGCGAAGCATTCTAGTGTTGTGATGTCATCGCTGGAGGCTGCTTCAATCTTCACCCTTCTTCCTTCTGGGTTCGGGGACTTCGGCTGTGTGACTGGCCGGAGCAGCAATTACTGCACAGGATTCTAAAGGAACAGCCCGGGTGGCCGTTCCTTCAGAGCGCATGCGCCGATGGAGTCATCGTCTGCTTATTCAGTAAATATCTCCTAAAAACAGTGCATGTTTAGGAGATACCTATAGGTAAGCCTTTTTATAGGCTTATATAGCCTTATTATTGGCTTACCTATAAGTAAGAGATTGAAGTTTACAACCACTTTAACCACTTCAGCTCTGAAAGGTTTTACCCACAGGCCATTTTTTGCATAGAAAATGGCAAAATGTAGCGCTGAAAATGTACACCAATGTTAACCACCTGCAAACAAAATAATGTGATAAACCTTGAATGAAAAAATATTATCACAAAGTGAGAGGGAAAGTTAAAAAAATCCAGTATTGGTGAGGTGAATCGGGGACACAGCTCAATTCATGATGGAAACATCCAAAAGGGAGGATCATCCAAATATAGCGAGATGTAAATGCTCTTACCAGATAAGGGGGACTCTAATACCGACATTATAGAGTCAAACAGGCATTGTGCCACATCAGGCAAGTGTATGGATGGCCTCCAAGGTGGAATCCCCAGGGATGATGGGTAGTTTCCGGATCAACTCGGTCCCAAGAACATAAAAACAGGATCTCGATGATGGGTGCATGGAACAAACATCCGCTCACATCCAGACGATATGTGGGAACAGAAGGATATGCTTCCACATAGTGCAGGCCAAAAAGGATTGTTTATTGCTAAAAACCACCATACAGATAAAAGTGATCACAAACAATAAAAATGGTAGGCAATGCAGAGAGTGACAGCGGCCTTATGCGTTTCGACCAATGGGCCTTCAACAGGGGGGCCTTCAATAGTTACATATTAGGTAAGGTTGAAAAAAGACACAAGTCTATCAAGTCCAACCTATGTGTGTGATTATACGTCAGTATTACATTGTATATCCCTGTATGTTGTGGTCGTTCCAGTGCTTATCTAATAGTTTTTTTAAACTTGATGCTCCCCACTGAAACCACCACCTGTGGAAGGGAATTCCTTGTCGCACTTACAGTAAAGAACCCTCTACGTAGTTTAAGGTTAAACCTCTTTTCTTCTAATTATAATGAGTGGCCACGTGTCTTATTAAACTCCCTTGCACAGAAAAGTTTTATCCCTATTGTGGGGTCACCAGTAGGGTATTTGTAAATTGAAATCATATCCCCTCTCAAGCGTATCTTCTCCAGAGAGAATAAATTCAGTGCTCGTAACCTTTCTTCATAACTAATGTCCTCCAGACCCTTTATTAGCTTTATTGCCCTTCTTTGTACTCGCTCCATTTCCAGCACATCCTTCCTGAGGACTGGTGCCCAGAACTGGACAGCATACTCCAGGTGCTGCCGGACCAGAGTCTTGTAGAGTGGGAGAATTATCGTTTTATCTCTTGAGTTAAAGTGTTTGTAAAGCTTTGTTTTTTTAATTTTTAAAATAACAAACATGTCATACCTCCACTGTGCAGTTCGTTTTGCACAGTGTGGCCCCGATCCTCGACTTCTGGGGTCCCCCGGCGGCGCTGGTAGCTCCTCCCCGCATCGTGTAACCCCCTAGGAGAAGCGCTCTCCTGGGGGGTTACCTTGTGGGCACGCTCCCAAGTCCAGCATTTGCGTCCATAGACGCAGAATGCCGGACTCAGCCCCGCCCCCCCATCTTTGGATTTGATTGACAGCAGCGGGAGCCAATGGCTACGCTGCTATCAATCTATCCAATCAAGAGCCGAGGCAATGGGCAGAGGGGAAGAACACGTCTCCGACGTGGGAATTACGGGTCTCAGGTGAGTAAAACGGGGGGCCAGGGGGGCGGTCAGTGACAGAAGTTTTTTCACCTTAATGCATAGGATGCATTAAGGTGAAAAAACATGAGGGTTTACAACCCCTTTAATCCCCTCTTTAATGCATGCCAATATTTTATTTTATTTTTATTGCAGCAGCTTCGCATTGCATGCCATTGCTGAGCCTATCATCTACTAGGACCCCCAGGTCCTTTCCCATCCTAGATTTCCCCAGAGGTTCTCTCCCTAGTGAGTAGATTGCATTCATATTTTTGCCACCCAAATGCATTATTTTACATTTTTCTACATTGAACCTCATTTGCCATGTAGTTACCCACATCATTAATTTGTTCAGATCTACTTGCAAGGTTTCCACATTCTGTGGAGAAGTTATTGCCCTGCTTAGCTTAGTATCATCCGCAAATACAGAGATTGAACTGTTTATCCTCTAGGTCATTTATGAATACATTAAATAGGATTGGTCCCAGGACAGAACCCTGGGGGACCCTACTTTCTATCCCTGACCACCCCTGAGTACTCCCCATTTATCACCACCCTCTGAACTCGCCCTTGTAGCCAGTTTTCAATCCATGTACTCACCCTATCGTCCATGCCAACGGACCTTACTTTGAACAGTAAATGTTTATGGGGAACGGTATCAGATGCTTTTGCAAAATCCAGATACACCACATCTACGGGCCTTCCTTTATCTAGATGGCAACTCACCTCCTCATAGAAGGTTAATAGATTTAGGGATAGAGAGAGATAGGTTTGGCAAGAACAATTCTTCATGAATCCATGCTGAGTACTGCTAATGATACCGTTCTCATTACTAAAATCTTGTATATAGTCCCTTATCATCCCCTCCAAGAGTTTACATACTATTGATGTTAGGCTAACTGGTCTGTAATTCCTAGGGATGTATTTTAGCCCTTTTTTTAATATTGGTGCTACACTGGCTTTTCTCCAATCAGCTGGTACCATTCCAGTCAGTAGACTGTCAGTAAAAATTAGGAACATTGGTCTGGCAATTACTTGCCTGAGTTCCCTAAGGACCCACAGGTGCAAACCATCTGGTCCCGGTGACTTATTAATGTTAAAGCGGGGTTCCACTATCTCCGAGATTTTTTTTTTGGCAAAATGACAATGAATATGCTCTATGAATATAGAACTCAATTGTTCGGTTTTTAAAGATGAGTGCTGTCCGTTTTCTCCTAATAAAGAAACTTATAAATTACGATCCAGACGGTTGTCATCTTGCCTGTGGGCATGTGAAGCCCACAGGCATCCTCTTCCGGGATACGGTGCTGCTGATCAACCAGCATGCACTGCCTGTTCTGTTCCCGATCTCGTGCATGCGCAGTAGATTGACATCGCAGCGCCGTCAACAGCTCCGGTTGCCATAGGAAGTCCCGCCCCGTTGTGATGGCAATGACGTCACTCCCAGGATTGAAATCTCGAGATAACTCTCGCAACAGGCCGCCACACTGACTCCTGGGAACAATGAGACAAGCTCCCAGGAGCCAGTGCGGCTAAGAGGAAGTGACGATTTAGCCGAATGAAACACGCCCCTATCCGCAGCCTGTACATCCTGGAAGACACAGATACTATCAACAACAAAGGTACAGTATAAAAAAAAAAAAGTGCCGTTTTGTCATTAGGACATTGCGGTAATCCTCTGCAGCTAGTGTTGTAAAATCGGGTGGAGATCCGCTTTAAGTTTTTCAAGTCTATTTCTAATTCTGTCCTCTGTTAGCCATGAGGGTGCTTCCTGTGATGTGTCATGAGGATAAACACTGCAGTTTTGGTTACTGAAGCCCCCCGATTCTCTCGTGAAGACTGAGAAGAATAAATTCAATACCTTTGCCATCTCACCATCCTTTGTAACCAGATTCCCTTCCTCATTCTTTATGGGGCCAATATGGTCTGTGTTCCCTCTTTTACTGTTTATATACTTAAAGAATTTCTTGGGATTTTTTTTCTCTTGTGATACGGCACTGCGTTGCTTTAACTGACAATTGCGTAGTCGTGCAACACTGTACCCAAATAAAATTGATGTCCTTTTTTACCCACAAATAGAGCCTTTTTTGTTGGTATTTGATCACCTCTGCGGTTTTTATTTTTTTTGCTATAAACAAAAAAAAGACTATTTTGAAAAAAAAAAACAATATTTTTTGATTTCTGCTTTAAAACATTCACAATAAAAAAAAATGTAAATCTAATTTCTTCATCAATTTAGGCCAATTTGTATTCTGCTACATATTTTTGGTAAAAAAAAAATCCACAAACTATGGGATAGATTTAGGGACTTTTTATTTTTTTTAAATGTTTTTACTAGTAATGGTGGCAATCAGGGATTTTTAGCGGGACTGCGAAATTGCGGCCGACAAATCTGAAACTTAGGGGTTTATTTACCAAAGCTAGATTTCAAAATCAGTCACACTTCTGGAGAGAGACCAATTCGCTTCCAGGTTTTATTGTCAAAGCTTAATTAAACAAGCTGAGGTTTGAAGCTAAATGGTTTCTCTGCAGAAGTGTGACTGATTTTGCACTCTCTAGCTTTAGTAAATAAACCCCATAGTGACACTTTTTGGGGACCAGTGACACCAAAACAGTGATCAGTGCTAAAAAATGCACTGACACTGTATAAATGACATTGGCAAGGAATGGGTTAACATCAGGGGCAATGAAGGGGTTAACTGTGTTCCCTGGGTGTGTTTACTTACTGTGTGGGGGGGACTGATGCACTTGAGAAAGAGAGACATCTTGTTTTCAATCTTAGTTTATTTTCAAAAGTAAGAACACAAAGAATATAACAGAAAAATACCATTCTTTACAGTTTGGCAACACATATAGTATACATAGAATAGTGAGGTGTACTTTACCCATGTATACACAGGAGTGATCATTTTAACATACAGCTTTCGGTGAACTACTGGTATATCATATTGTATATTGAAATCTTTATTCTAAGAGAGGAATAATATACGGGTGGGGGCCAACATATAATGAACCTTGTAGTTTCGCGGGTTGGTGTTATCTGAGGGTTCCCTCTCAACGAATTAGACTGCTGTAGAAGTCTTTTATTCACCTATTATAGATAATCAAGTCATTTAGCTAGTCCAAAGATATGATTTTTAACTATATATGTGAGTGGTCGGTTCAGTACTTAACAAAGAGGAGACAGAAAAAGTCAGAAATAAGAACGTGAGTAGAAGTGTGGGATGGTACCTGAGGCACCAGGCACTCCAGCATGGCTAATCGGCGGGTAAGGGTGGGGTATCTCTGACCCAAAGGGAAAACTCATTAGAATAGCGAAACATGGACCATGAGGTCCAGGTGGCGGTAAACTGCTCCTCCTTTCCCACTTCCTCCGCCAACAGGCGCTCCAGATCTCTTATCTGGTCCACTTCAACCACCCATTCTCCCAAGGAAGGCACATCTGTCGTTTTCCAATGTCGGGGGATCACTGTCCTAACTGCTGCCAGAAAGTGGCGCAGTACATCTTTTTTGATCGACTTGAGGGGGCCTGGGAGTATAGATAATAGGGCTATCTCTGGTGTGGGTTTGATTGATGTCGCCATCAGCCTGCTGTAAAGATCAAAGACCTTTTGCCATAGTTTCCAGATTGGAGGGCAAGCCCACCAGATGTGAAGCATTGTCCCGCTAGAGGACAGGCATCTCCAACACACGTCTGTCAAAGAGGGGTTAAACTTTTTAATATCTACTGGGCATCTGTACCACCTCGTTAATAATTTAAACCCTTTTTCTTGGTTCTTGGTTGCCAGGGAAATCCTATGCGTTAGGATAAAGCTTTTTTGCCAATCAGTGGGGGAGATGGAGTGTTGCAGCTCCGCTTCCCATTTCTGTGTATATGTTGGAAGGTCAGGGGCATATTCGTTCAGTAGTAGGGAATACAACAGTGATACTACATGTATTGGTGGGTCTGGTTGTAAAAGCAGTTCGTCAAAGTCTGATGGGTCGGCCAGTATCTCTGAGATGGATGAGAAAGTGCGTATGTATGACGTTATTTGACCCCTTTGTAACCACATTGTTGAGGTCCCTAATTCCGTCCGAGAGGGTATGTCCGTTCTCAAGGATGGGTCAGCGCGTAAGACCTGTGCTAAACGTCTATGGCTATCCCTACTCCAGGGTCCAAATCTTAACTTGTTCGCTGCTGGGGGGAAAGCCGGAGTCCCGAAGAGAGGGGTCATTGGGCCCTGGATTTTAGACAATTTACTCGCTGAGATCATGCGGTCCCAAATCTGGAGAGTTTGGCGAGTAAGAGCAGTGGAGAATAAGCCGTCCCCACGCCCAGCCATAGGGGTCCATGGCAGGGCGCAAAGATCAGCCTCATTAAGATATTTCTCTAGTTGAACCCAAAGTTTGGAGGAAGAGTGGTGGAACCAATCCACTATACGCACGAGTACCGCTGCCTTATGGTATATAGAGGCATCTGGGACCCCCGCACCCCCCCTGACTTTCGGGAGAATCATTGTGTCATGTTTTATCCTGGGGCGACGTCCCTGCCATATAAATTTAGAGAAGATCTGACGGAGCCTTTTGAAGAACGAGGTGGGGATATAGATAGGAATGGTCTGGAAAAGGTATAAGAATCGAGGGAGAACATCCATCTTCAAGACATTCACCCTACCCAGCCAGGAGAGCTGTTTAGAGGCATATGTGGTCAGATCCGCTTGAGTTCTGGTAAGTAAAGGGGTGAAGTTGCTGGAGAATAGTTGGGATGAGACTGTTGGAATATGGATTCCTAGATAGCGGATAGATGTGGAGCTTGTCTTAAAAGGGAAGGAAGTCGTAAGCTGTTGTAGAACCGCTGTTGGGAGTGAAATGTTGAGGATTTCTGACTTATTTAGATTAACTTTAAAATTACTAACCTCTCCATACCTCTGAAACTCCTGCATAATGGAGGGTAGAGAAATTTGTGGTTGGGTTACAAATATGAGTAGATCATCAGCAAATAGGGCAATTTTAGTGTGTAGTGGGCCTACTCTAACGCCATGTATGGCCGGATTGTTTCTAAGGGCAATGGCTAGGTGTTCCATGACAATTACATAAAGAATGGGGGACAAGGGGCACCCCTGCCGCGTTCCGTTGTGTATAGTAAACTTAGGGGATAGGGAGCCGTTTAGTCTAATCCTAGCGGAAGGAGATGTGTAGAGGGACATTATTCTGGAGATCATGTTTTGGCCTAGACCTAGTTGTTGTAATGATAAGTGGAGAAATTGCCAGTCGACACGGTCGAAGGCTTTTTCCGCATCGACTGTGAGAAGGCACAATGGGATATTGTGGGCCCGAGCATAATCAGCAATGAGGAGTGTTTTTAGGGTGTTGTCACGCGCCTCCCTTCCACTCACAAAGCCAACCTGATCTAGGTGTATTAAACGGGGTAACAATGGTTGCAACCTATTAGCTAAAATTTTTGCGTACACCTTTAGATCTACTCCTATTAGCGAAATAGGTCGGTAATTAGCACAAACATTCAGGTCTTTGTCTGGTTTGGGGATGAGGGTAATATGTGCCTCTAAGGTTTGTGGTGGGAACACTGATCGTTCAGAGATGGAGTTAAATACTTTTGTCAAGAAGGGAGTAAGAAGGGTAGCAAATTGTTTATAGAATTTCGGAGTAAAGCCATCAGGACCCGGGCTTTTACCAGATGGGGTAGAAGTAATGGCGCGGGCAACCTCGTCTTCCGAAATCGGGGCCTCAAGGTCCTCTATCGTCTCGCCATCTAGAGTGGGTAATGCAGTTTGCTCGATGTATAAGGCTTGTGTTTCCGCTGTAGTGAGGGGAGGATCAGTGGAGCTCGCTGCAGGTATATTATATAGGGATTGATAAAAGTCCCGGAACACCTGTCCCATCTCGGAAGGTGATGAGACAGTTTTCCCAGAGCTGTCCCGTATATGAGGTATAAAGGAGTTAGGTTGTTTGGTGTGGAGGGTGCGGAGACATCTTGTTTACATGGGCAGGCTGTCCTTCTGTCTCTCCAGTGAGCGATTGCGGGTGGCCAGCGGCCATTGTGGCCACCGGACCCCTGATTGGCTCCTGCTGTGTCCAATCACCACGGGGGCGCAGCTTCAGCAGCGCACGCGCTGCCCAGAGCCTAGCATGAGAATCATGTACAGGTACGCAATTTTGCACTTAAGAGCCGCCCTGCTGCAGTAAATGTACGTGGGGCGGTCCTTAAGTGTTTAAAGTGGTAGTAAACCACATCAAAAAATAAAAAAATAAGGCCCTGGGCAGTTTAAGTCATAATGTGCTAGCATGCATTGCATACTAGCACATTATGACAGACTTATCCGAAAATGAAGTTCTCCAGCGTCACACTGTCACCGCTGAAGGTGCTTCGATCTTCACCCGGTCTTCCTTCCGTGTTCGCGGGCTTCAGCTATCTGATTGGCCACTCTAGCGATGACATCACTCCCACGCAGGCGTGCAGGAGTCTCTGTTTATGGCACGAGTATGCCGTTCCTTCAGAGCGCATGTGCTGGTGACGTCACCGGCTACATCTAAAGTAAATATCTCCTAAACGGTGCACATTTAGGAGATATTTACAGTACCTACAAGTAAGCCTTATGCCCTGTACACACGAGCGGACTTTTTGACCGAATCCGTCGGACAATCCGACCGTGTGTGGGCTTCATCGGACTTCCAACTGACCTTTTCGGTCAAAAATCCGACAGACTTTAGATTTGAAACATGTTTCAAATCTTTCCGCCGGACCCAGTTCCTATCGGGAAGCCTGTTCATCTGTATGCTGGTCCGACGGACCAAATACGACGCAAGGGCAGCTACAGCACCTGTTCCTATTGCAGCGAGCGCGAGAGAGAAGCGACAATGTCCCTTAGGTCTGGTATGGATTTTAAGGGAAACCCCCTACGCCTAAAAAACGGCTGGGATCTGAGGGTCCCCTTAATAAAGGGGGCTCCCGGATTCTGATAAGCCCCCCGCCCGCAGACCCCGACAACCAACGGCCAGGGTTGTCGGGAAGAGGCCCTTGTCCTCATCAACATGGGGACAAGGTGCTTTGGGGTAGGGGGGCCACAGGGCACTCGCTCGTCTCCACCCCCTTTCCTGACCGGCTGGGCTGCGTGCTCGGATAAGGATCTGGTATGGATTTTGGGGGGACCCCCACTCCGCTTTTTCGGCGTAGGGGGTTCCCCTTAAAATCCATACCAGACCTGAGGGCCTGGTATGCTCTGCGACGGGGCTCGCAAGGTGTTAATCTCGACGATAAAAGCAGCGAGATTGACTTCCTTTTCTAGTCTCGTCGTACCTCATCACGTTCAAAATGAACGGACTTTAGTCCATGTGTGGGCAAGTCCCTTTGTTCGGAAGTCCGCCGTAACGCCATCGAAAGTCCGTCGGGAAGACCGTCAGACCTATTCTGCCGGAAAGTCCGGTCGTGTGTGCGCGAGTCCGTTCAATTGGAAAGTCCGTTGAAAATCTGTCGGATAGACCGTCGGACCAGTCCAGTTGAAAAGTCCGCCCGTGTGTATGCTGCATTATTATAGGCTTACCTACAGGTAAAAATGATACATGGGAGTTTACTCCCACTTTAACTTTTTTTTTTGTCAATTTATGATATGTTACGAAAATTATCGTACGACTTGGGAAGTGAAGTAATGTGTTGTATTATAATTTCATGTATTCTTTTGGTTCTAAGCATGCGTGGTGTTCTGACTTTTTTTCGGACAAATATTGTACTGATTAAACAAAAATCATTCATGCTGGTATCAGACATGAAAATGTTCATGTTTGTCCCTTCAGATTATGTTGCATGAACTGTTGTGATTTTCTCTGGAAAGCTGTGTACGATCCCTTTGAAAGCTCTATTTTTCATCTGATTTTCTGATTGTGTGGGTACAAGAGGCGGACGGTGTTTTTTTTGGGGGGGTGCGGCAAACAACCACCCCTGCGTGCTCTAGGTAGGTCAGTCGGCAGTTACCCAATAGGTTGAGGGCGGGCAGGGCTCCGGGGGCTCCCGTGTCCTCTTCTGCATCACATCGGCTTTTGCCGTGTGTCTCCTCCCTCCTCCTAGGCGTCCAATTGGATTGCCTGTCCTTTCAGCCAATCGGGTAATGGGTCTCAAGACCCACTTCCTGATTGGCTGGGAGGAGGATCAGTGTGGCAATAGCGAATATTAATTCGCTATTATCACACAACTGGGTGGGCTCGGAGCGCAGTTCTCTGCGCCCCGAGCCCACCCTTTTTTATAGCCTATTAGAGCCTCCGGCTCTAATCACGTGCTTCAAAACACCCCCCCCCCCCATTGGAATCCATGGTCCGGCACCCTGTATGTAGATCAGGGGGCCGGACACATGGATAAGGAGGAAGGTGCCAATGCGTCCCTAATGGAGGGGCCTCCACTGGTGTGTACTAGGCATTATTCTATCCAAAATAAAAAGAAAACCCCAGGAAATTGTATCATAGTTACTGTAAGACCCCTTTCACACTGGGGCATTTTTCAGGCACTTTTGGGCTAAAAACAACACCAGTAAAGCGCCTCCCCTGCAGCCCCAGTGTGAGAGCCTGAGTGCTTTCACACTGGAGCGGTGCGCTTGCAGGATGTTAGAAAAAGTCCTGCAAGCAGCATCTTTCGGGCAGTGCGGGAGCGGTGTATACACCGCTCCTCCAGCACCCTGCTATTGGAATCAATGGGCACCACTGCCAAAGTGCCTGCAAAGTGGTTCGGCAGCGGCGCTTTTTGGGCGCTTCTAACCCTTTATTCGGCCACTAGCAGGGGTGAAAAGCGCCCCGCTAGCATCCGAAATGCGCTGCTATTACAGCGATAAAGTGCCGCTAAAATGATCAGCGCTTTACCGCTAACGCCCCCCCGCCCCAGTGTGAAAGTACTTTAATTGTCTTTTCCTGATGCCTATCCGTGGCAGCATACATGTGTTAGCGTTAGTTTGCCTATCCCATAGTGCAGTGATTCTCAACCTGGGGTTGGGAACCCCTCGGGGGTCGAATGATGATTTGCCAGGGGTCACCGAATCCTGGGCTGTTCCTGATGCCTGCACCACTCTCCCAGGCTTTTTGTGGCCACCTAGCAGGGCTGTCCCTGGAGCCTGTGGCTGCCCAGCTGGGCTGTTCCTGGAGCCAGCCCCCGCCCACTCAGCCTCTTTGCAGATGCCCATTCATTTCATGGCATGGCTGGGGGGCAGAGACTATAGGTCAGCTGACTGGTGAGGAAGTGGGAGGGGCTGGAGGAGACCTTATCTCCTGATTTTGGCATAGGTGTCCCTGCTACGAGACACCACAAAGTCGGAGACACAGTGAGTAACACTACCTGTGATTATAGTTGCCATTAAAAGTCCCCACTACAGTTCTCAGATCAGCAGATGACCTTGATCAAGAGCAAGTTGCCTGATCAGAACTCCCCGCCAGCACCGCCAATCATCTCATTCCCCCCACCCCTCCACCAAGGAGTAAGAGAAGGAATAAGAATAGAGAAAACATGGAAGGGAGAGGAAAAGAGGGGGGGGGGACAAAGAAAACGGGAGAGAAAGAATAAGACAGCTAGAGACAAGGATGGGGAAAAAAAAAAAAAAAAACAATTAGGATAGAGAGAGAGATAAAGGGGAAAGAAAGGAGAACAAAGAGAGAATGGTACATCCTAAAATGTACCATAAGGGGTTTTAATACTGCACGAGTGGAAGGGACTCAGGGAGCGCTAAATGTCCATGGGTTAGGGGCGCAAATTACATGTCTTGCCTTGGGTGCTGACAACCCACGCTACAAATTATTTTACTGTTGGGGTCCACACAACTTGGGAAAATTTAGCAAGGGGTCATGGCACTAGAAAGGTTGAAAACCACTGCTAGTGGGATTGCTTTGTACGACTTAGGTGAAGGACTCACTTTCTTATGATAGGATTGCTGAAGGGTTGAACTGAGTGGGTTCAGTATGCTGCCATGGACGGGTACCAGAAGAAGAAAATGATGGTTTTCATGTTTCCCTGATGCCTCCATGGCAGCATACATGTCATAGATCAATAACTAGCTACCAGGGTGGAAAGCTTCAGCAATCCTATCATAAGAAAGTGAGTCGTTCACGTAAGACCCCTTTCACACTCGTGTGACCTGAAAGTCGTGCAACTTTGAGGTGACTTGAAGCAATGCCTGTGTAATCTTGAGGTCTATGGACCTCAAGTCGCATCAAAGTTGGGCCAAAGTAGTGCAGAGACTACTTTGAAGTGGTTATGACTAAGGCCTTATATGCTGAAATGCGTCACTGACTTAATCTGCGTTTGTTCACTGTGGCTATTTAGTAAAATGAAGACATTTTAAGAGCAACAACTTGAGTGCGGGTCATTTTTTCTACATTACTCTACTCAGCCAGCGACTGGGAGCTTTGCTATCTATGCGGTGTATGGGTAGTAGCACTGACCTTTCTGTTTATACTACTTTGAAGTCACTGCAACTTCAAGTCGCACAGATATGAATGGTACTCATTGAAAATCATGGGGTACAACTTGTCATGTGACTATGCACAAGTCGCACAAGTGTGAAAGGGGCCTTAAGCCTCGTACACATGATCAGATTTTCAGAAGACCGTTCGTCAGTTTTTTATTTCATGCTAGTCTCATATGGAAAGTGAAGAGGTTACTCTCCATACGAAAATTCTCATATGACAGAATACAACTTCAGAAGTGATGTAATGTGTTGACTAGTTTTGTATGTATTCTTTAGTTTCTGAGCATGCGTAGTCTTGCTCTTACCATTAAATGAAAATCGGACGTTGTGTTCACATCCAACAAAAAAATTATAGTCTGCACATTCAGCTTTTACTGTACGAAAAATTGGAATCGGCTGTCGAAAGCACTGTACTAGCGATCCGAAAATCGGCAGATCGTTTGTCGAACAAAATTTTACTTCCAATTTTCTTATTGTGTATGGGCCTTAGGGTGGACAAAGCAATTGCAGTGGGCTAGGGTTGCCATCTCACCCCTTTAAAACTGAAGGCATATTAATTACACAAGTTCTGGGGCTAACTGCTTCTGGACCAGCCGCCGCAGTTTTAGGCCCCATTCACACTAGCGCGTTTTTTGATGCATTTTGCATTTTGCAGAAATGCACGGGAATTTTTTAACATGGGTTCCTATGGAACATGTTCACATCAATGCTTTTTTGTATCTCTGCGTTTTTGGAAAGGGTCGGGGACTTTTTTTCATGCAAAAAGCAGCGTTTTGCATGTAGTGGTTTTCAATGGACAGGCATCAAAAACGCAAGTGCACCGTTTTTGCAGCGTTTTTGATGCGTTTTTGGTGCGTTTTTGCCGTTTTTTTTTTTATTTTATTTTTTTTGTAATTTTTTTTTAAGACTGTAAAAAAAAATGAAAAAAAAAAAAAAAAAAAAATGCAAAACGCAAATCGCGGCAAAAACGCGGCAAAAACGCGGCTCAAAAACGTGCCAAGCATGAAAAAAAACCCTCCAAAAACGCTCAAAAGCAACATGCATAGGTGTGAATCGAGCCTTACTGCGGCAGGTTGGCTCCCCTGCATGAAATTACGTTACTGTACCTGATTTCGCGGGGTCCGGATAGCAGACAGGGGTGCCGATGCTCGTGGCAATGACCGCCGGCCACGAGTGATCATGACCAGGAGACACAGAACAGGGATGAGTGTGTGTAAACACACACTTCCCTATTCTTTTCTGACAGGAGTGACAAATCGTGTGTTCCTATTAGCTAGGAACCACGATCTGTCACTTCCTGTAGTTAGTCCCTCCCCCTTTGGTTAGAATCACCTCCCAGGGAACACAGTTAACCCCTTCACCGCCCCCTAGTGTTAACCCCTTCACTGCCAGTGACATTATTACAGTAATCAATGCATTTTTATTGGCACTGATTGCTGTATTAATGCCAATGGTTCCAAAAATGTGTCAAAATTGTCTGATGTTTCCGCCATAATGTCGCAGTCACGATAAAAATCGCAGGTTGCCGCCATTACTAGTAAAAAAAATAAATAATAAAAATGCCATAAATCTATCCCCTATTTTTTAGACGCTATAACTTTTGCGCAAACCAATCAATATACGCTTATTGCGATTTTTTTTACCAAAAATCTGTAGAAGAATACATATCGGCCTAAACTGAGGAAAAAAATAGTTTCTATATATTTCTGGGGGATATTTATTATAGCTAAAAGTAAAAAATAATGCTTTTTTTTTTTCAAAATTGTCGTTCTTTTTTTGTTTATAATGCAAAAAATAAAAACTGCAGAGGCTATCAAATACCACCAAAAGAAAGCTCTATTTGTTGGCAAAAAAAGGACGTCAATTTTGTTTGGGTACAGTGTCGCACGACCGCGCAATTGTCAGTTAAAGTGATGCAGTGCTGAATCGCAAAAAGTGCTCCGGTCAGGAAGGGGGTAAATTCTTCCGGGGCTGAAGTGGTTAATGCAGATAAGGCACCAAGTGAGTTTAATTACAGCATTAATCAGTAATTCATATGTGTTCAGGTTTAGCCTAGGTTCACATTGGTCCGATTTGACATGTGATTTGCCATCAATAGCACTGTCTGAACTGGTGTGGCACCACAACGATTCTCAAACGTAGTTCCCGTACTACTTTCGGCGACTTTGGGTGCGATTTCAATAGACACCTGTGCAGATATCTACGAAATCGCCCCCTGAACCTGTACGATTTCTAACCCACAGCAATGTGAACCTACGCTTTAAGGGATGAGGTGGCAACCTATTGCTACTATGGAGGCACCAGGAAAAAGTTTTGCCTTTAGTTCCGCTTTAATCCCACAATTGTCTAAGAAAGAAAAACAATAAAACTAAAGCAGTTCGTATTTCAGTCTCCAACGGAATCGGCTAAACTTACTTTTCGAATTCTAAACACTCTTGGGGGGTTTTAGTGATTTGATACTTTCCGAGTTGAGCGCTGAGCCCACGTGTACTGTACACCACCCCCACACTATAGAACCGCGCTCATAAGGAAGGAACAAAGCAGCCCAGCGCGTCACCGGTAGGGGGCGGGCACATGACTGTGCGCATGTGCAAGGTTACCATTATTACTTACACTTGGCTCTCCTTCCTCAGAGAGCGGACGACTTGTGTGTGTGTAGTAGGTAAGCTGCATGTGAGACTACACGGGGTTATTTGGGGTTTTTGGCCGCTTACAAAGGTTATGATATAGTGTAGGAGCGTCACAATGCTGCATATGTGAGTGTGAAGTGGACACCTTTGATGTAGGACGAGGCCGTAGAGCTGTATAGTAGAGTGGGGTCTCCAGCGTGTAGTAATGAGGTATTATTTGCGGTGTATACTCGCCTTTAGCCTACCGTAGCCGAGTGCAGTGTGTGTGTGTGTGTGTGTCGGGCTATTGCCGAGGCTTTGTTTTGTTAGCCGTGCGTGTGTGTCGGAGTGAGCGAGGTGCGGCCGCCATTTTGTCTTTGTGACGCTGTTCTGATCTGTAGTCACGTGGTATTCCGCAGTCTCGTCTATCCGTGAGAAGAGAAAATGTCCGAAGGTGGGGAAGGGTACGTGGTGAAGATCCGGGGACTGCCGTGGTCCTGCTCTACAGATGAAATCGAAACGTTTTTCTCAGGTACTATGATTGGCATGGAAGCGCTTTTTTGTTTCTTTAAAATCTCGAGATGCCGGCTCTAGCTGATTTCACGTGTCTTCTTTCAGAATCGAAAATCCTAAACGCAGCACATGGCATCCACTTCATCTACACCAGAGAAGGAAGGCCGAGCGGGGAAGCGTTTGTGGAGTTTGAAACGGAGGATGATATCAACATAGCCCTAAAAAAAGACAGAGAGACCATGGGACATCGATATGTGGAAGGTAAGTGGTCCCTGAGATTGGGCTCTTCACTCAATGGGGTCACGTGGTGATGGGCGGCTGTATATTCAACTCCACACCTATAATCGGCACCTGAGTACCAACAACTCTAATATTCAAAGCAAACTCCCTCTGTCCATGTCTCCATGCTTTATTTTAAGAAATCTTTCTAAAACACCTCCCTTAGCAGCTGCCTCCATCTTGAGTAAGGGCAGATGATTCATGTAGCATTTACTTCCTTAAATCCATCTGCCCTTAGCGCATGCAGGTGGGAGTGCTTAACTGAGGAAACCCTGTCTTCCACGATGACTCTTGAGATGTATGACATCATTTGCCTAGGCCTGGAAGCCAGGAAGTAACGAAAACAAAGTTTTTAGAAACAAGTAAATATAAGTACAGGAGGTCCTTGAGTTATGAACACAATAGGGCCTGTAGTGTTTGCAAGTTGAAGTTCGCAACACTGCATTTGTAAGTGTAACTTCCGGTTGGAACACTGCATTTGTAAGTGTAATGTCCGCCCGTACATGGTTGTGGGATGTTCCAGGTGCTTGTTTGTTATCTGGGGCTCTTCTGGCCATGCAGTACTGCAGTATGGGAGGTGTCCAGAGGTATCCAGGACCAGTGTGGAGCACAAGTGGCCAACATTTGAGGCTGTTCGTAAGTAGAAGTTCGTAACTCAGGGCCTGCCTGTATATCGCTTTACTAATGGCAGCGTAAGGATAGTCAATATCTGAGAGAGAAGTTCTGCTTTTGCACTTACTGTTAAAAAAAAAAAAAAAAAGTGTATGCAGCATTTTCTGGACTCCTGACTCCAATTGTATAACCTAAAATGTGTTTTCAATTCAATGGAGGTGCAACTTATTTTTGTGCACCAAAAATGCAGTTTGTCATTTTAAAAATGCATTTGCAGCAGACTGCAGTGAGTTCTACAGGATTTAAAGGTGTGTGTGTGTGTGTGTTAAAAAAAAAAAAGTTACTAATTTCATAATTGACCAGTAACATAATGGGGTTAAAACTAAAATGAGCCCTTTTATAGTACAAAAAGAGCAAGTCACTACCGTAAATATTACTTTCACAGTTCTACCCCTTACAGTAGTGGTCTGCTCCCCCCCCCCCCCCCCTCACCAAAACTTTTTGGTTCAATATACATCAACGGAGAAGCTGCAGAAAAGCATGTAATGCATTTTTGCAGCAATGTGTTTTTTAATCTGCCCAACAACTAACTGCAAAAATGCAAATCGCAGCAAAATCACATTCGCAAAAATAAAAATGCACTGCAGAAACAGATCAAAAGCAAACTGCATAGGTGTGTACCGAGCCTTATGCTGGCCACACTGACCAATTTTCAGGTGAGAATATTCAGATGAAAAATCCTTATACATTCGCTGAATGAAAGAATGTGGTTTTGAAATTTTCACTTGTTAACATTCTGTTTTTTAAATAGAATGTAATTTCAGAACAAAAACCACATACACTGTCTGAAAATTCATTTTGACCAAGAAGTTTTCTATTTCCAAATTTTCCCGTCATTGTGGTTGAAAATGAACATCGGTTCGACCCCAGTAATGATTAGAAAATCGAACGTTCTTAATATGACTTTTTTTTTTTTTTTTTTTCCCCGACTAATTGAAACAATCGGCTAACTAATTGATTATGAAAATAATCGTTGCAGCTCTACACATCAACTGCTTAATAGGCTTGCATAGTGTTTGGGTTTTTTTTTTTTTTTTTCCTCTGCCTCCTTTTTTAGAGGAAGTAAACTCTACTACTGAATTTTACCTATAGGTAAGTAAGCCTATAATAAGGCTTGCATACAAGTGTAAATATCTCCTAAATGTGCACCATTTAAGAGATATTTACTGTGCATGCAGCCAGTGAAATCACTGGCGCATGCTCTCAAAGAACGTCTGCCTGACGTTTCTTCAAAGCCCTATGATGTCATCACGGCCACACAAACCCAGGACTGACTGCAGGGAAAAGGTCAGTGGTGTGTGGACTCCACTGGAGGGTGTCGTTCTGAAGTAAATATTTCATAATGAGCTAGTATACAATGTATACTAGCTCATTATGTCTTTGTCTTACAAGTGTTTATTTTCAAGAGTTTACAGCCTCTTTGATGTTCCCCATGAGCTCCCAAAACTTTCCTTCATCCCCTCTCGTTTTTGTTTGGAATGAGCAGTGCAGGTTAGTGGTCATGTATGTGCACTGCTCTATGCATGTGCCATAGCCCATCTTAGGAGTGAGTAAGAGGATGGCTACTTTCCTGGGGAAGAAAACCTCTTGCGCTGTGTGACTCACAGTACTTAACCCACGAAAGCTGCTGCTAGCACCCTAATTTCCCACAACAAATATAAAGATGGGAAAAATAAGATGCGCTGCTTTAAAAATGTAAGTTTTCAGTAAATAACATACAGCCCTCCTAACACATGTATCCAAATGAAATGCAAGAAATTAAGCAATAATGTGTATATACTTAATACTACATAGATAAAACGTGATCCAGTAGGATATCAATAAGCCCCCGTTCGCACTGATGTGCAACTTCAGAGTGATTGCAAAGCCGCAGATTAGTGTGATCTGCACTATCTGCTTTAATTGCGTCTTGCTAGTTAATTTTAACAGTCTGCAAGTTGCAATGAAATCGGCAACAAGTAGTGCAGGAACCGCTATCGCTGCATCATGAACAGTTGCATTGCTGGCAATGGGGTGCAACTTGTCATGTGATTTGGAACTGTTAAATCTCACTGGTGTGAACCAGGGTTAAACACCATACAGATGTAATAACACCTGTTAAATTATATAGTAATGGTGGTGTAAATCATCCAAACTAACCACACAAAAATTAATATAATGCAAAAAAAAATTCAATAAACACATATAGAGCTAATGAGTGAAAATAAGGGCAAATCACAATGGACTGATATTAGCTGACTCAGGGTGGTCACTTAAGACACTTCCACGGCTTTCAGTGCTGCTATTGCTGTGCTGAGATTCCAGACATTGTCAGCCCTTGCCTTGAAGCAATTGATTACTGATTGGTTCCTGATATGAAAATGTGGGTGTTTATACATATATATATCCCCATAATGACCTCCTTTTTGTTTTTAACAGTTTTCAAGTCTAATAATGTTGAAATGGACTGGGTTTTGAAGCATACTGGTCCTAACAGCCCTGACACTGCAAATGATGGCTTTGTTCGTTTAAGAGGCCTCCCATTTGGCTGTAGTAAAGAAGAAATCGTGCAGTTCTTTTCAGGTATGTTCTATGCTTAATGGAGACTTTCCTTGTAACTGTCCTAAAGTAAGAAGAGGTTCATTAGAAATAGGAGCTTTTTAAGTTTGTAGTGTAAATGCCTACTTTTTTTTTTTTTTTTTTTTTTTTTTTTTTACTTCATTACAGGGAAGCACTCGCATGATAAAGTAGTTGGCAAGGCTAAAGTGACTGCAATCACTGTTGCCAACATTACAGTACAGTGCTTACATTGTATGTTCCCTCTTTTTTTTTTTTTTTTTTTTTTTCTGACATTGGCACTCTGAATCCTTAGTAAAAAAAATGGTTTGAGTAGTTCCTGTGAGCTAAGGAACTTTTAATCCTTCTCTCCTCTCACCACCACCCCCTTTTGTGTGATTTTTTTTTTTTTTTTTTTGTCCTGTGGAGAATCCTATCTATCCGTCTGGACTGAGACAGCTGCTCCCCGCCCCTCCAGTGAGTGTAGGAGCAGAGCTGCTGATTGACAGTTAGCAGCTCTCTGCTCGGGCAGCTGTGAGAACTGAGCCTTTGGTGATGTTTGATCGCTCTGCTCTCAGTGTAGAGGCGCCGGGGGACAGATGCAGCATCCACCTAGGTAAGTATAATGGAGGAGAAACCCCCAAACCCATACTTAATCTTGCTGAATTCTCGCATCCTAAACTTTAGTATAGCCTAGTATTCATGGTTCCATTTTATATACACAGCAGAATAATTTTTTGGCAGTGTCGGGTACTGTTTTTTTTTTTTTTTTTTTTTTGTAATATTTTTTAGGAAATGTACATTTTCAGTTTCTAAGGTGTTATGAACTTGAATGATTGGGCTGATGCAAGTAACCAGCAGGTTTTGCAGCACCACACATATATCTATCTTTTTCAAATTTTTAAAGCTGTTTTTTTAAATTCACAAACACTTACCTGCAGTGATGTGTGTTCCGGTGGATGCTGTTTACAGTAGAAATCCTTGAGCCTCTGCCTCCAGTTATCAACCCCCACCCCACTCATCTTACAGTACTGTTGGGGTTAATTTATGTTTGGAGGACAGGCAGATGTGGTACACCTGCAATACAGAATGATTATAAAGGATTTTGACTGAATAACAGCAACCAGCATACGGGACACTTTATTGTAAGTACTAGTAGTGACCATGCACTCCCTTTTGTGGCTTCCTTTATAGACAAGGTGATGGCAACTTGAGGGAGCGCTTACTGGCTCGGTGTGTATATATTCTCTGTATAAATTACACTTGACATTAGCGAGCAAGCCTTATAGGTAAACAATCAAATTGCACCCACTTATGATGTGTGGGGATGTTAAAAAAAAAAAAAAAAAAAAAAAACCCTTACGTGCTGGTAACCACCTGCCAGTTTGATTGGCAACTCAAAAAAAGAAATGTGTTTTGCCCCCAAGCTTTCTCCCAGGGCTGAAACTTTAAAGGACAAGTTCACTTTGTAATGACTTCCATCTCTAGTGGTCAAAATGTGGTAGATTATCTGAGATGAAAAATACTGCATTTTGGCACTATATGGAAGCCATGGTAATAGAAAAAATACGGGGCAGCAATTCATGCAGCCATGATGTAAACTTCTGTGTTTTTGTTTTTGTGTTTTTTTTTTTTTTTTTTTTTTTTTTTTTTAATGGACCTCTTAATGTTTGCCTTTATTAAAACACAATTCCCCCCCCCCCATATCCTTAATGCTGAGTGCATTACAACGATCTAAACTATCCCGAAAGTGTCCTTTAGTGCATACTTGAAGTTCCTCTCCATTCCTATGGATGCCTTGTACTTCTCAGGATGGCTCGATTACAAATCATGCATAGGAATGTTTGGAAACCATGGCACGCATGCACACTAAAGCTATTCGGGTCTGTCCCTACATTCAGTGGGGAAATTAAGACAAGTTCGCTAGAAGCAGGCACACAACTGGTAATGCTTTTCTTTCTCGTGTTTAATATTGTATTGGCAGATTTGTGTTTTGTTTTGTTTTTTTTCCCCCACAAGATTTACTATTTATAAATGAAAACCGCTTAACTTGCAAATGCTTAATTTATTTGGAAAGTAATGTAGCTATGAGTAGAAAGGAGAATTGGTACTGCATGTTTTTGGTAAAAATGTTTTGCTGCCCTGAATGTGTACTGGTGTTTTAAGTATGTCTGGGTTTGTAAAATTTTAATGTTTACCCCCCCACTGGGGTTATTTGTCCTTGGGTTGAAGGGTTGGAAATCGTGCCAAATGGGATAACATTGCCGGTGGACTTCCAGGGGAGGAGTACGGGGGAGGCCTTCGTGCAGTTTGCTTCACAGGAAATAGCTGAAAAGGCTCTAAAGAAACACAAGGAGAGAATAGGGCACAGGTGGGGATGGATGGTTGGTTGTCACTTTTCTTATGGTATATAGTTTTGATAAAGAACATAAATTCTAATGTAAGTAGAGAACTTTGTAAAGTGTGAATTCAGCCTGGTTTTGAAAATAACATGTCCTGATATAAATCTGTTAGTGTTGCCATAAGAAAATGTGATACTTTTCTTGTTTTATATTTTAATGTTTATGGTGTAAAATTACTTTTGTCACAATGGGTTTATCTATTTGCACCCGTGATTGATACTACTTGCACAACATGGCTTTTAATTAAAAAGAAAAAAAAAAAAAGCCTTGTGATATACTTGCATAATGTTCATTGTAGTCGCTCATACCATTAAACAAAGACCACACAATTCATTTGATATACTGTAAATGTTTACTGGTTTTAGAAATTTTTTTTCTTTTTTTTTCTTTTTTTTTCTCTCTCTGAAGATCTGATTAACAAATGTTGTAAAGTCTTGTGTGTGGTGGTGTGTATGCTAATAATGCATCTCCCTACCCCCCCAAATCCCATATAGGTACATTGAGATTTTTAAGAGTAGTAGAGCAGAGGTTCGTACGCACTATGATCCTCCAAGGAAGCTCCTTGGCATGCAACGCCCAGGACCTTACGACAGACCAGGTGCTGGGAGAGGCTACAGTACGATGGGCAGAGGATTTGATCGTATGAGACGTGGAGCCTATGGAGGCGGTGAGTTCTTGCTGTACATTTCATGTTCTAGCTTATCGCATACATATTACTTCACCAAAGTGCTCCAAATGTATGTAACTGAAGGGTGCAAATGTATTAATCTACTTGTATTTAAAGCTATATACACCAAAACACTGCCATATTTTGCAGCTTGCCAGCCCTTAGATGAGGTTGTTGCGTTTTTTTTTTTTTTTTTTTTTTTTTTTTTTTTTTTTTTATGCACTGCATCCGAAAAATGAATCCGCTGTTTGGATTTGGCTGTGCAGGATTAGTTCCCTGCATATTACCTTATAATGGTGTTTAAAATATGACAAAGTGTAAGGTCACCTTTACAAAAAAAATCTATAAGGTTAACTTACACAGGACCCCGTGTCCTGCAGCACGGCGATCTCCAGTTTTGAGCCACGGAACGGCAGCCTCAGGGCTCGGGGGCTTAGAAATGACCTCTGCATTCACATGTCTTTCCTGCTGAGAGGATGGGCTACACAGGCTCTGATTGGTCGGTGCCGCCCATGTGGTGGTGCTGACCAATTAGAATGTTCCTAAACGTCCCTCCTCACAGGGTACATTTAGGAGATTAAGCTCCAGGGATTTCTTGGCCCCAGAGCCGTGAGGGGCTTCTGTCACCTTACAGATTTTTCTGTAAAGGTGAACTTGCCCTTTAAGAGCTTTCCACTCACTTTAATTCCAGTGGTCACCCTGGAAAAAAATGTAAAAAAAATGACTAAACTAGGATGTCCAATGTTCCCTTTTTTCTGGTGATTTTGACCAGTAAATACACCGTCTTGGGGTAGCTCTATCTATGGAGGCACAACAGACACTTGGCCTGTAGCTTTGTTACAGGAGGGGTAGTGTTAGCTGGACTTTACATAAGTGACTAAAGGATAACCTCAGCCAACACATTTTAGCCTGGGTTCACACTGTAGCGATGTGGGAACCAGTGCCGGTTCCCGCATTGCATCCTCTCCCATAGGCAGTTCACACTGCCTTCTGTGAACCTATGTGGGTGTCAATATAATGTTGATGATGCCCCCAGATCAATTCACAGATCGCAGTGGAAACTGGATTTGGACAAGAATCAGATCGCGTGGGTGAGAACACCTATGCGATCTGATTCTAGTGCGGGAAAAGTCTCTGCACCTTTGTGCAAATCCAGTGTGCGTTCAGATATAAAAACTGTATGGCTGAACTTTACATTGCATGCGTTCGGCAGTGCTGGTGCGAAGCACATGCAATGTCTGTTCGCTACAGTGTGAACCCGGGCTTAAGCAATTAAAGAAACTTCTTAATTCCTTCTGGGATTAAGGTTTTATATAAAATCTGACCATTGTAAGCACTCCCGTCAACGTTAAATTTGTCTTCACCGAGTTGTGGGGGAACTTAGAAAAACAAATATTGCTTTGTTAATGCTATTGAGACTGCATCGTGTGTGTGTGGTGTGTTTTTTTTTTTTTTTTTTTTTTTTAAACATGATTTTGCCTTTATTACCATATTATCAAACCTTTAACCCATGCAGTGCCAAGGGTATTTTGTCTGTGTGAAGTGGGGCTTTAAGGCCATATTCTCACTACCCTACATGGTAAACCCAGCATTTTACTGTGCCGTGTCGACTTATTTAGTGACTTATTCATGTCACCACACATCAGTGCTGTTGCGCTAAATTATGGTGACACGCACCTTCCAGGACCGTGTGTGGAGAAAATGCAGAAATTTTTTTTTTTTTCTGCAGTGTTTGTATTGTGAACAGGGCATATTAAAAAACTAGGCAGTTACTTGTGTTTTCTATCCAGAGCAGGAAAATCCAGGTCACCGCGAATAGTGTGAAAAAGACCAAGGGTTTTTTTTTTTTTCACATGTGAAGCGTTTAGCATGTTTGCAGTAGCTAAAAGGATATAAAAAAAAATGGGATAGTATAGCTAGGTGTGTAGAGGTTGTGCTCCAGTGGCTGGAGAGCATAGATGGTTGCAGGCAATAGCCGGAGCAGAGTGCCGTGTACTGGAGTTGAATTAATTCCTTTGAAAAGTAAGGTGGTTAATTGATGGGGATTGTGTTCTAACTGGCAAGTGTGGCTGCCAAATAGTGGTTGGTGTCTTGGCACCTTGGGATTAAAACCCAACATAAGTGTTGCATTAATTGTATTTCTGGAAAGCAAGTTCTTAGCAGGCTCCCTTCAGTGTTGTCAAAATTCTATCTCAAGATATGTATTTTTTTTTTTTTTTTATCACCTGACCAAATATTAGACCTCTTGCATAAGTGGCTAGTGTTCTAATGGGACCACATAGACCTGCATATTTTCCTGAGCAGTGAACCATTTCTATTAGGCCTCTTGCACACTGCAGCTTCAAGCTAAGTACAGCTTATTTTCTGTGCTAAAATACAGCCCATTAGTAATGTGCCTAATACACACACGTGTGTAAACAAGTGCATTCATTAAAAAAATAGAAAAATCCGCATTTTTTTTCTAGCAACTTGCACCTCGTACGAGATAATGCCTTTAACATTGTAAATGCAAGAATAAAAATGCACGTGCATGCATTCAACAAAATGTGGCTGAAAAAGTAGATGCTCAAACAGGAGTACCCTGTGCAAGATGCCTTAGTTTGTCTACTTTTAGGCTAACTGCATTTAACATTTTTGAGGTCCACTTTAAACCAGTTAGGCTCGGTTCACACTGGGGCGACTTGGGATCCGACTTGTACGCCCTCAAGTCGCCCCAGAAATAGTTTTGATGGGAGTTAACGCTAGTGTCTTAATAGACACTACTGAAGTCGCTCCGACTTCAGAGCGTACTCCCTGTATTACTTTGATCCGACTTGGTAGGCGACCTGTACCATAGAAATCAATGGAAGTCGCCTCCAAGTCGGATCTCTCTGTAAAGTCAAGCGACTTTGCAGGGAAAACCCCTCCCTCCCCCCCTCCCTCCCAGAGAGCTGATTGGCCACAGGCGAAGTCGCCTGTCATGGAGGCGACTTCAAGTCGCCTCGTAATTTGCCGAAGTCGCGTCGGAGTTGCGTCGAAGTCGCGTCGAGGTCGCGTCGAAGCCGCCGTGCAAAGTCGCGCTAAAGTCGTGTTGCCCATGTGTGAACCGACCCTTAGGCTGTTTTATTACATAAAATGAAGTATACAACTATATTTGTCACAATCTACAGGCATTCATACAGAATGTGTTTGTGTTTTTTTTTTTTTTTTTTTTTTTTTTTTGTAGGATATAGTGGCTATGAGGAGTACAATGGATATAATGAATATGGTTTTGGTGCAGAACAGAGATTTGGAAGAGGTATGTCAGGTGTGTGGGTTGGTTTATTTTTTCTTTATTCCCCCCATTCCCCCCCCCCCCCCCCCCCCCATGTTAATGTTGAACCCCCTTCCTTTTTTGTTTTATGGGTCCTCTTGTGACTGCTCTTTTCTCAACAGTGTCGGACAATAGGTATGGAGATGGTTCTAATTTTCAAAGCACTACAGGTCACTGCGTTCATATGAGGGGCCTTCCTTACAGGGCAACAGAGACAGACATCTATACTGTAAGTGAAGTACAATTTTAATTATCTTCAAATGGCTCTTAATGGGAGTTTTAACTCTTATCTCAAGTCCCAACCTGGATAACAACCATATCTCCATAGATGCTAATCCAGTAAACCTAGCCACTGTAATCTTCAATTGCTAATGCTCTACCCCACTAGCTGGTAGGATAAAAAGTGCTTTAATTACAGCTGTTAGATTTGCTGTAACCAGTATGTATATAATTTGGGCTTGGCTTTTGTTAGCGTTTTATTTTTAGTAACTCATTTCTAAATAGTTTCGCTCTCTCGCAAAACCAAATAAGAAATTTTAGCTTGTGTAAATGTATATAACTTTTTTTTTTTTTTTTATTTTTTTTTTTAGTTCTTCTCACCTTTGAATCCAGTAAGAGTTCACATTGAAATTGGGGCAGATGGCAGAGTCACTGGAGAAGCAGATGTTGAATTTGCAACACATGAGGATGCAGTGGCGGCCATGTCTAAAGACAAAGCCAATATGCGTAAGTGACTTCAGCTTCTAGTTGTGGTGAAAAAAGACATTTGATTACAGAACTTGGGTGCATTCTTACACCTTCTTGAGGTGCTAAAATGCCCCTCCCACTGCTTGTAAAGGCAATCTAGCGGCTAATTACTACACCTGCTGGCATCATTGCGGTATAACCGAAGTCCAGCAATGTACCAGTATGTTGCTGGCCCTTGTTGGGCATATATGTAATGTTCGTGGTGTGTGGTTGGTCCCAAGGCTACTGTCACATGGAAGGTAGTGATAAAAATAGCGCCTGAAAAACTCCTCCCATGCCACCCCAGTGTGAAAGCCCGAGTGCGTTCACACTGGAGCAGTGCGCTTACAGGACTTTACAAAAAGTCCTACAAGCAGCATCTTTTGGGGAGTGCTCTATACAACGTTCCTAAACCGCCCCTGCCCATTGAAATGCACGGGCAGCACTTCCAAAGCGCTGCAACACAAGTGGTTTTAACCCTTTCTTTGGCTGTTAAGTGCTGCTAAAATGTGCGGCGCTAGTGCAGCGTGGCCCCAGTGTGAAAGTGCCCTAGCTGATTCCTCCATTCATATTGATCGATGTGGATGAAGAATTCTCTGACGAGAAAGGGGCTAAACACAGGTGTTGGGTCTGATCCTGCTAACACTGTTTTTGGGGACACTATACTATTGAACGCTAATATACAGACGATACTCAAAAAATTAGAATATCGTGCAAAAGTTTATTTCACTAATGCAACTTAAAAGGTGAAACTAATGAGACTCATTACATGTAAAGCAAGATAGTTCAAGCTGTGATTTGTCATAATTGTGGAGATTATGGTTCACAGCTCATGAAAACCACAAATCCACAATCTCAGAAAATTAGAATATTGTGAAAAGGTGCAATATTCTAGGCTTAAAGTGTCCCACTCTAATCAGCTAATTAAGCCATGACACCTGTAAAGGGTTCCTGAGCCTTTAAATGGTCTCAGTCTGGTTCTGTAGGAATCGCAATCATGGGAAAGACTGCTGACTTGACAGTTGTGCAGAAAACAATCATTGACATGCTCCAAATGGAGGGAAAGCCTTAAAAGTTTAATGCAGAAGTTGTATGTTCCCAAAGTGCTGTATCAAAGCACATTAATAGAAAATTATATGGAAGGGAAAAGTGTGGAAGAAAAAGATGCACAAGCAGCAGGGATGACCACAGCCTGGAGAGTATTGTCAGGAAAAGGCCATTCAAGTGTTGGACTTTCACAAGGAGTGGGCTGAGGCTGGAGTCAGTGCATCAAGAGCCACCACACAGATGGATCCTGGACATGGGCTTCAAATGTCATATTCCTCTTGTCATGCCACTCGTGAACAACAAACGTCAGAAGCGTCTTACCTGGGCTAAAGAAAAACGGACCTGGTCTGTTGCTCAGTGGTCCAAAGTCCTCTTTTCTGATGAGAGCAAATTTTGCATCTCATTTGGAAACAAAGGACCCAGAGTATGGAGGAATAATGGAGAGGCGCATACTGCAAGATGCTTGAAGTCCAGTGTGAAGTTTCCAGTCTGATTTGGAAGCCATGTAATCTGCTGGTGTTGGTCCACTGTGCTTCATTAAGTCCAGGGTCAACGCAGCAGTCCACCAGGAGATTTTGGAGCATGTCATGCTTCCTTACACAGACCAGCTCTATTGGGATGCTGACTTCATTTTCCAGCAGGACTTTGCACCTGCCCACACTGCCAAAAGCACCAAAAACTGGTTCAATGACCGTGGAATTACTGTGCTTGATTGGCCAGCAAACTCGCCTGACCCCCATAGAGAATCTATGGGGCATTGCCAAGAGAAAGACCTGAGACAGAACAATGCAGAAGAGCTGAAGGCCGCTATTGAAGCATCCTGGTCTTCCATAACACCTCAGCAGTACCACAAGCTGATAGCTTCCATGCCACACCGCATTGAGGCAGTAATTGCTGCAGAAGGGGCCCAAACTGAGTACATATGCATGCTTTTCAGATGTCCGATATTCTATGTACAATCCTTGTTTTATTGATTGCATGTTATAATCTAATTTTCTGAGATTGTGGCTTTGTGGTTTTCATGAGCTGTAAGCCATAATCGCCACAATTATGACAAATCACGGCTTGAACTATCTTGTATATTAGTTTCACCTTTTTTTTAAGTTGCATTAGTGAAATTAACTTTTGCTCGATGGTCAACTTTTTTTTTTTTTTTTTTTTTGAGTATCACCTAATAGTTCTGATCAAGGATATTGATCTGTTTAGACACTGTATAAGTAATGGAGGTTTATTGTGTCTCTGATAGTGTTACTGACAATCAAAGGGTTAAAACTTGGGTGTGGTTGGGGTGCGATCAGGGGTTAAATGTGCCTATCGAGGTGTTTTTACTGTGTGCTGCTTTGACCATTCTCTTTGGAATCAAAGGGCTCCAGGAGAGAAGATCTTGTCATTGCCTGTGTGTTGTAAACACAGGCACGTGCTGATCTCTGATCTCTGATTTGCTAGGATCGATCAGCAGATCCAGGGCAAAAATCATTGGCCTAGACCTGTTGAGTGATCAGTACTAGGACAAATCACGTGCACTGGCATTTTGCTCAGATTTGCAGTGATTTATAACAACCTGGATGCTAATGTAATATGCTACACACGCGGCCTCTTATTTTGTATTATCCATATGGTATCTTGCTGATCTGTTCCTTTCTTCTTCTCTAGCTATTCTATGCCTAAACTGCTTGTGAATTGTTTTTAAAAGATGGGTGTCCCATCAGATGGAATGGGGAGAACGCGACAGGGAGGGGGTCACACTGTTCTATTAATGCAAATATAGGAGCATAATGACATGGTAACAGGGAGGTAAGAAAAGTCTGACTCCTGGTTCAGCTGAAGCCATAGAGCATGGGGGGGCTAAGGGTCCTTTCACACAGGCTTGTCCTTGTACGGACTTTATCTTGCTCAGCGGGGATGGATCTGCTGAGCAGGCAGATGACAGGTCCATCTCCACTCACTGTGCAGCGACAGACTTGTCAGAGCCCTACTGTCTATAGAGATCGGATGAAAACCGACCACCTGTTCGTTTTCATCAGATCCGATTCTCCAGACGGATGGAAATCAGGGTTTCTATCTGTCTGGATTTCACGGATCGGATACCGACTGATGTCAGAACATATCACCGCTGACATCCGCCCCTCCATATAAGTGCATGGAGCGTCCGATCAGGTCCACCTGAAACTGAGCACCTGTGTGAAAGGGGCCTAACACTTTATTTAAAAAAAAAAAAAAAAAAAAACATTTTGATCT
Source organism: Aquarana catesbeiana (assembly GCF_042186555.1). Lineage (NCBI taxonomy): Eukaryota > Metazoa > Chordata > Amphibia > Anura > Ranidae > Aquarana > Aquarana catesbeiana. The sequence goes on along the minus strand of NC_133326.1, from coordinate 409,981,312 downwards.
GGAATTACTGCTGGTAGTTATGTATTAGCAGATTTAACTACACTAACAAATTGAAGCCAAACCCTAGCTCACACCTTAAAATCGGTTACAGCAAAGTTTTTTTTTTTTTTTTTTTTCTTTCTTTAGAACACAGATATGTCGAGTTGTTCCTTAATTCAACGGCTGGTGGAGCTGGTGGTGCATATGGTGGACAGATGATGAGTGGTCTTGGTATGTATTAGAAAATCCTTGCTCCAGATACTAGATCTAAAGTGGCAAATGTACCATTTAAAAATGGGAATTGAATTTTTGGGGCTCATGCAAACAAACATATTTACATACAGCCTAAAATACACCTGTTTGCGGCATCTGGGAGTCACAGCTGCCATGTAATTATCCCCATTAATTGCAAAATACACATGTATACTGACAAATGTATCTGGCTGTACTTTCCTTAATGTACACGTTTCACATTCATTAAGTTACACCCATACTTATACCCACGAACAGTGCATTTTGTATTTCATCCTGATCGTCAGAGTTGCACAACAGCTGAGGTGTCTGAGCACCACAAATACAAGCATAGTTTGTTATACGTCGGTGTGTGCCCTTAAAGTTATGGGTTCCAGTTCCTCTTTTAAATTGCAATCTAGATTTCTGTGCTCGGTCAATTGGCAGTTATAATTCTAAAGAACACCATCCAACCCTTTATCTAAATGTTATAAATATAAATTATGGAAAACTATATAAAAGTTCTATGATCGAGTATATAATCCAAGGACTAATTCTCTCGAGATAGGGAATGTTGGCACATGTGAGCATGAAATACTCCCATCAGTGTAGAAAATATTTATTTTATTTAAATACTTTATTACAGAAACATTAAACACATAACATACTAAAATATTCCCAGCCAGCCTACTCCTATCATTTTGGCTTAATGATCCTATTGGCCATCTAAGTTCCACTGACCTATCAGTCATGTCACACTGGGGGGTGAGTGTGTATGTTGCAAACAAGATGGGGTCTGTAGGTTTAACTTTTTTTTTTTTTTTTTTTTTAATTTGTTGTAGAAAACTGGGGTCCTTTCACACATGGCATGTCTGTTTCGACAGACTCCGCTTATTCAGCGGGGATCGATCTGTTGATCTCCGCTGAGCTTACAGTTAAAGACCTGGCCCGGGGGGTGCAGCATCTAAAAACAAGCTATGTGGGGTCCCATTCCTATGGGATTTATTGTTTCGGCCGTGATTTGGATTCAGTTCTTGACAGAACTGAAGATAAAAAGGTCCTTTCCCGTCAAGAAGAAACAGTCAAATGGTGTGGGGGTTTTTTTTTTTTTTTTTTTTTTTTTTCTTCGTCGTCCAAAGGGCTCAGGAACAAAGCAATACTTGAGAGAGAAATTGGTCAGGGCAGAGGGGAAAAGGCAAAGGAAGTGTCTTTTTCCATCCTTCTGCATCAACCAGCAAGACAGTGACAGCCGGTTACAAGTGGGGGGGGAAGACTCAAGTTTTCTCCCCTATTGGGCAAGCATGACAGAAAACCAGTATATTCTGAGCATGCTGGCCCAAGGTTACAAAATAGAATTTTCGGATCACCCCACCAGAAAGGTACTTTATAACAAACCTACCAAGAGATGCAACAAAGGCCCTAGCTATGAAGAACCTGTTAAAGGAACTGATGAAACAAGGGGTTGTGACTCAGGTTCCACTGGGGGAGCATTATCAGGGATTCTATTCCCATATATTCCTGATAAAGACATACGGACGTTTTCGATTAATCTTTAACTTGAAACCTCTAAACAGATCAGTCCTATACAAGAGGTTAGAAACCTTTTGACAAAATGCTTCATGGCATTGATCGACCTTCGAGAAGCAGAAGGGTCCTCAAATTGGGGGGAACATTTCGCATTTGATGCCTTCTCTCCAATTCTCCAGGGTTTCCATGTCCTGGTTCTATCAGACAGTGTCACTACCATAGCCTACCTGAACAAGCAGGGGGGCACAAGAAGCAAAACTCTTCAGTTGCTTCCATTAAAGTTCCTAGGTTGGGCGGAAAATAATTTGTCTTTATCAGCCGTCCGCCTCCAAAGGCACTCTAAACGTAGTGGCAGATTTTCTGAGCAGAAGACTGATTCAAGAGGCAGAGTGGAGCTTGAATCCTGAAGTTTTTGCAACGATCACCAGGGTCTGGGGCCAGCCACAAGTGGCTGGCCCCAGGCCCTGGTGATCAAAGAAAATGCGCAGCTCCCCAAATTTCTTTTCTATTCACAGAAATTACAGTTCTCGGATAGATGCTTTGACGCAGCCTTGGAACTTTCAGCTGGGTTGTGCCTTTCCCCTGTTCCAGCTAATCCCGTTAGTATTGAGAAAAATACAAAGGGAAAAGGTGTCAGTAATTCTGATTACTCCATTTTGTCCAAAAAAAGCATGGTTTACCACCGTTCTGCAGATGGCAGTCAAACCATCTTGGCAGCTGCCTCTCCGGTGAGATTTACATCTGCAGGGTCTGATGCATCACCCGGAGGTGGCCAGACTCGCTGCCTGGTATCTGAGGAGCAGTTGTTAAGAGTCAAAAGTCTGTCGGAGCCCTTAGTAACCACTTTACTTTCCAGTAGGAAAACTGTAACCAGAAAGATTTGCGCTAAATATTGAAAGGACCTACAACTCCTGGTGTCATTTGACAAATGGAATGGTAGAAAATTTAGTGTCAGTTTTGGAATTCCTTCATAATGGAGCAGACAAAGGCCTTTCAGTCAGCACACTTAAAGTGCAAGTGGCCGCGTTGGGAGTTTTTCATGGAGAGACCAGTCTCTTCTGAGCCCTTGGTCACAAGATTTTTCAAGGCACTTACTAGATCCAGACCAGCTTCAGCTAAGCATTTTCCCAAATGGGATCTATCAGTGGTCCTACAAGCCCTCACAAAGGAAACTTTTGAGCCACTACAAGCGGTATCGCTGAAGAATCTAACCTTTTTAAGACTTTATTTTTAGTTGCAATCACATCGACAAGGAGAATTGGTGAGCTGCATGCCTTATCGGTTAAAGAACCCTTTTCATCTGTCTACACTGATAGAATTATAATAAACAGATCTGGGGTTTTTTCCAAAGGTAGCGTCAGCTCACAACAAGTTGCAAGAGATCATCCTACCAACCTTTTTGTTCAAACTCTTCAGGGGGAAAAAAAAACAATTCCACAATTTGGATGCAAGAAGAACTGTTACATTACCTTGAAATCGCAAAGGATTTTCAGTCTTCGGACTCTGTACTGTTTTCAGGCAAAAAAGGCCACCAAGCTTCAAAGGGGTCAATAGCTAGATGGCTTAAATCTGCTATTCTGGCAGCCTTTTCTATCGGCTTTCTCCCCTGCTGGGAATTGGAGCACATTCTACCAGGGCTCAAGCCACTACATGAGCAGAAAAAGCTGGTGCCACCCCCAGATCAAATTTATAAGACGGCTACATGGTCAAGTTACTTAACATTTGTCTGTCGTTAGACTGGACCTTTTGGCAGAAAGGTCCTGCAGGCTGTGGTCCCTCCCTGGTGGGTAAGCTGCCCTAAAAGACGTTAAGGGAAAATTCAAGTTAGACTTACCGGTAACTTGTTTTCTAGGAGTCTTTCAGGACAGCAGCAACCCACTCTTGTTTGATTTTTATGTTGTGACTAACCATTTTCTGATTGTGTTCCAGCTTGGGCTGGAGGTTCTCCACCACTACTACTAACATGTGGGAAGGAGCCTTTATTTTTAAAGTTTGGAGGTGTTTCCTGATAAGTGGGTGGAGCCATGCTCTCAGGTGCTGTCCTGAGACACCTGGAAAACAAGTTACCGGTAAGCCTAGCTTGAATTTTTGTTTCTAAAGACCTATGATCATTCATGGGCGGAGATCCCACAGGAACAATAGAGTAATTTTTTCTACAACAAATAACACCAACTACAACAACAAAAGGACGTTCCTGCTAAACATGGATGAATGAGAATTTATAAGACCTTTTCTTACCATACAAATGATTTACACCTTGGCTTCTTGATGGATTATTTTTTTTATTTTTCAGTCAATACAAGTTTTTAGGAATGCCCACCCCCTCTATAAAACAATGTGTGATAAAATATGCGCGTAGACTGACAGGTCTGTGGACCTTGGATGCCCAATAGGATCATTAAGCTAAACAATGGGAGCAGGCTGGCTGGGAATATCTTAAATGTGTGTGGGGTTTTGTTCTTTCTGCAATAAAGTCAAATATTTTGTACACTGATGTGAGCATTAAATACTCCCGTGTGCCCGCATTCCCTGTCTCTCTGAAGATATTAGTCATTGGGTTATATAACTTATCATAGAGGTGTGTGTGTTTTTTTTTTTTTTTTTTTTTTATATGTTAGAGATGTTTTTTTAATTATGTTGGAGAGAGGGGTTGAGCTCAATCCACATCTTGAATGGTGGTGTTCTTTGGCTTTTAGTGGTGTGGCTCCCCCACACCTAACTATAGGGATTAGCCTCTGAACCTTGTAGGACTCTGTATAGTGTCATGTATTTTTTTTTTTTTTGTGTACATTTATAAATCTCCCATCTCTATCTTGCTAACAGCTGTAGTAATTATGCAGCTACCCCCCCCATTTATTTTAATTGGTGGTCTCTTTAGACTCCAAAGACCCCTTTTCTGTCTTTTGGGCATCCAGAGCATTTGCATGCGCTGCACCCTCTGGGATTTACACTTGTGTAATTCAATCTAGGGAATGTAATAGTTGCTGATGAAGGTGGGTTTCCTGCGAACTTTAATATATGTAGCGTTCTTGGGTAAAGGTGAAACTATTTCAGCTTACACAGAACTTTCCTAGTGTATTCAAGACGAGAAATAAAGGGACAGAGCCACTGTCACCTGTCAAATGATCTGTCCCTCATGCTAGAAATTTTGTAACATTGTGATGGAATTGGCTTTTAAAATGGAGCCTTACGTTTTTAAGCTTTATGAATGTATGTCTTATTACTTTACTGAAAACTGTGTAGTCTTTAATAGAAATTAAGCTAATTTTGTGGGGGGGTTTTTTTTTTTTTTTTTTTTTTTGCATTAAAACAGGTACGCAGTCAAATTATGGCAGCCCTGGGTCCCAGGCTTTGAGTGGCAGCTACGGTACAGGATATGGAAATCAAGCTAGTTTAAGTGGTTATGGTAACTATATTACTTTTAATAAAATGTAGGCTATGTGCTGCATGTTAACCTGGTGGAGTATGCATTTTGAAGGGTTTTTATTCTTCACACTTGCAACTGCTTGTTTCTTTACTATTTTGAATATAAGACTTTCAGGTACAATTAGACTCCTTTCACACTGGAGGCGTTGCTTTAAAAAAAAAAAAAATCTGAAGAGAACCTCAGCTGCAAAACCCAGTGTGAAAGCCTGAGTGCTTTCACACTGGGGCGCTGGCAGGGCGTCAAAGTCCTGCCAGCAGCTTCTTTGCAGCGGTGCAGTGGTGTTTTTTGCGGGTGGATTTTACCCTTTTCGGCCGCTAGTGGGGGCTTGGCAAAGGCCAGTTTGAGTAGCAGTCAGGTACAGCAGCATCTCTGTAATTGCCTACCAATGACCAGAGATCACAAGCAGAGCTGCCACTATAATCTATTACAAAGTTGCTAGGGTGACATAATCCTTGTAACCTGCAGGAGAGTAGTATGCAGAATTGTATTTCTGTGTAGAAAACTGTATTCAGACCAACATGCTACTAGGTAATACCTCCAATGGTAAATAAACTCAAATCTCAAATCTGCAGCTTGAAAAAACTTGCCCCCAAATATATAGGTATCGAACAATAGACACTGGAGAAAACCTAAATCCTCAAATTATAAACTGGCCTTGTGTCTAAAGTTATTATAACTCAAAAGATCATCATTCAGTGCGTATGTGTCTTCTAACCATTTCATGAATGTTTCATACAATTGACATAATTATTGCGTAAGCTCGAATGAACTGTGAAAAGAATAAAAGTGCAAATGGCTCCCCGTCCTCTTAATCCACCACTGTGCACAGAGCAAACTACAAAATTAACTGACAAATTTGCAACCCCTGGATTTTATGGGGTATTGGAAATATATTCCGGTTACCAGATATTCCCCTCTGTTCTCCACCAGTCCAACCATCGGCACCTTAAGGGAGCTGTAAAGGCAGAAGGTTATTAATAATAATATTGTTTATCAATGTATTCTTTGCATTAAGATAAACCTTCTGTGTAGCAGCCTCCTCAGCACCCCCTAACTACTTACCTGAGTCCCTTCTCTCTCCAGCGATGTCTAAGCCACCTGGGACACGCCTCCAGCAGTGGCGCCATTGGGTCCTGAGTCAGCCAATCGGGGGGAGGGGGGCCAGATTGGGGCTCCATGTCCGAATGAATACACGGAGCTTGGGTGCCCCCATAGAAAGCTGCTGGCTGTGGGGGCACTCGCTAGGTGGGAGTAGCAAAGAAGGACTCGAGAAGAGGAGGGTCCGGGCTGCTCTGTGCAAAACAAACTGCACAGAGGAGGTAAGGATAACGTGTGTACATTGAGACTGTTGGTTTTTACTCCTTTAAAAACATAAAATTTTACAAGTGATTGTAAAGGTAAAATTAAAAAAAAAAAAACTTTTGCAGTTTTTCCCCGAACCTGCTCTTCTGGGGTCCCCAGGCGGCTCTTGCAGCTACTCCCCACATCTGATAACCCCCTCTGGAGCACGGCCGCAAGGTAACCCCCTCAGGGAAGTTCTTCTCTAAGTCCAGCATTCAGCGTCCATAGAGGCCGAATGCAGGACTTGGGCCCCGGTACTCGCGTTATTGGATTTGATTGACAGCAGTGGGAGCCAATGGCCTCCATATACACAATCCTATACCCACAGTTCTTCCAGAGGAAGGCAAAGAAGCACATGTAAAGCATGATCTTGTATGTTCCGGGCTGGGGGCTACCACTTTGTCTCCAGGAGGCAATTGGATATTCCCTAGATCAACAAGGTTTCCTATAAAATATTTAAAATCCTGTTTTAATGTTGTGCAGTTAAGAATGCATCAGCTCTTTTAAAAGAGATTTTGGGGTTGCTATTTTGTGTAGGCATGCTATTAAACTGTTGTCCCTTACTATTTGTATGCTTATTCACTTGGAATGGGTATGTACACAAATTGAGTAGGGCCTTCATTGTTTTTTGGTCCATGACTTGTTCAGTAGTGCAGCATGAGTATGTATGACCACCCATTTAAAACAAAAAGTGACAAATTAGTGCCTTGATTTGCTTTAGGTTTCCAGTAGGAGTGACTCAAAGGAGTGTTGCCATAGAAGCTATGGTCATTTGAATACTAGAAGAACCTCATTTTTGGGATCTGGGGCTTTCTGACATGGGTGAAAATCCCTTTGCTATTCCTGCTTTCCAAATACAATGCTGTTTTTAACTACCCTGACGTTTTGACAATCTTTGCTTTCAGCCATGTAAATAGGATTACTTCTCATGCAGTTATCTGTAGCCCTGAATCACTCTTAATGGCATAGCAATACAGATGTTAATAGACAAACTTTTAAATGACTTGCATTTTTTTTGTTGTAGGTAACCAGAGTGGACTAAACAACAGTTACTATGGCAGTGGAAGACAAGGATCAATGGGTGTAAATGGGATGGCTGGGATGTCTAGCAACATGAGCATGAGTGCTGCATGGGGAATGTAAACCTAGGGAAAGGGTGTTTGGTTTTTTTTTTTTTTGGTTTTTTTTTTTTTTTTTTTATTTAGGACTGAGCTGATGCTTATCATGGGATGATATATATATATTTTTTTTTTAATAAACTGAAAGGGTAACTGTACGTCCCAGCTAACCTACCTTTCCCTTCCCCATGCTACCTATAATCTTCTGTACCTGCCTCACACCAGTGGGCAACTCAGTGCAGTGCATGCACTTCCTCTTCTGTAGGGTATAATACAAAAGCAGTCCTCTTCTTTCAAGCCTGCAGGTTTACAGTGACATTTTTTGTTAAGGGGGTGGGAACTATTGGGGGGGGGGGGCGCACAAGTATACGCGGTGTCATAGTTCTTCACTGGTTCCCCTGCTGGTTTGAGAGAAGTGATCTAGGTAGCTTGTGGGAGGAAACTATTGGGTTACATTACCGTATAGTCACCCTTTAATATTTCAGTATTCAAAATGTCAGATGCTCTTTTACAACTAAACAGGCCAATTTCTGCCATTTGGCTTTTGTAGGACAATTGTAAAAAATAAACAAACTTAGCTGTGTTACTGTTTTGTTTCTGCGATGCTTAATAATGTAAACATGAGTTTTTGTTTGTATTTTAATCCACTTTTGATTCCCTCTTTATGGCCTTTTTTGTTTTTTATTTTAGCTTGTAATATTTGTGGCTCAACATTGCCCAATAAATTTTGCAAAACCCAACTTAATTTGTGCCATGTCTTGAATTTTTTTTTTTTATTTAAAAAAAAAAAATTGTATATTGTACATATTTGTATGCTTTTTGGAACATTTGCCTGAATTTCTTAAATGTGTTCAGTTGACCAGCAAGGCTTTCTCATACAAGTCTATTGGGGAGCAAAACCCACTAAATGCATGTTAAGTCATCGAATGAATTCTGAATGATCTAAATGTCAGATGCTGTCAACACAAAGGCCTTGTCTTGGTCTGCCTCATAGTAGAAGTGGTAGAGCAGATTTTGATGCAGATTAGTTGCTGGCAACTTCCTATAGGAAGTTTTATTAACTACTTGCCCACTGGGCATTTGTACCCCCTTCCTGACCAGGTTAATTTGCAGCGCTGTTGCACTTTGAATGACCATTGCGTGGTCATGCAACACTACCCAAATTTTTTTTTTTTTTTTCCACACACTAAAGCAGGCCATACATGTTTGAGTTTTGAACGAATTTTCTTTTCAAAATCAGAAGGTTCGTCTTTTTTTTTTTTTTTTTTTTTTTTTCCAATGATTCCACAATTGATTTTCGAAATTCAGCTGACCAAGCCTTCAATTTCACCTCATGTTGCTACTGAAAATAATTTTGTGGCCGGGAATCTTTTTTTTTTTTTTTTTTCTCAGTAAATTTTCTTTTATTACTTATCTTGCACGATTCTCCCATCATTGATTGATTAGAAAATCGTTTGTTTTTCTAAAAATTTCAAACATGTCCGATTCCTCAAATGTGATTGCTGCACGAAAATCAGCTGTTGCTGCAGCCCACTAATGGTGTGAAATTCGTACGCAAAATTCTGGGTTTTTTATTTTTTGCTAAATAAACCAAAAAAGACAATTTTGAAAACAAAACAAACTTTTTCATAGTTATAAAAGTTTGGAAACCGGCAATTGTTCTCATGCACTGATAGGCGGCACTGATTGGGGGCACACATTTGTGTTATACTGCACTAATAATCGGTACCCTGGTTATCAGTGTACTTTATTAAAAAAAAAAAAAAAAAGAAGCCAGTTATTGGCTCTTTCCTCATGCTGTCGTACGACTGCCTCCCAGAACTAGCTGTTCGTGCTGTAGCTGTCATTTGGCTATAGCACGGTTGGCAAGTGATTTAATACAGAGTTGAAACCTGCTACTTCAAAGAAACTTGTAGTGATGTGGTCAGCAATGTGTTGGCTTACTCTAAAAAGAAAATTGATCTTGTGCTGTAAGGACATTTGATTGTGATCTACAAAGCTTAAATTCGTATTAAACCCAACGTCTCTGTAGTCATTGAAGGACACAAGAATAAGGTTTTTCTTCTAGCCCTCCAGGAGTAGGATGCATAACTTTGTTCCTTTTTTTTTTTTTTTTTTTTTTTTTTTGTTTTGTTTGTTTTTCGACTTTTTGGTTCCAATCATTGGAGCTTTCCTCCAGCTGATTTTTGGCTTTTCAGTTTTATCTTCAATCAACAGTGATGGTGACCAGGTATAGTAGATCTTAGAGCAGTGTTTCTCAATTCCAGTCCTCAAGGCGCACCAACAGGTAATGTTTTCAGGCTTTCCTTTATTTTGCACAGGTGATTTGAGCAGTTTTACTGCCTTATTAATTACCACAGCTGTTTCTTCTGAGGGAAATACTGGGGCATTTCCGTTGAAATTAACGGAGGTGGCTGCCAAGCTATGATGCCTCGTGAAATTGACATGCTTCATAAGGAAACACAGTGCAATGCTACAGTTCCTGTGCGAACATCACTGTGATGCTATTGTAATATTCATTGCAGGTGTTACAGGGTGATTATGAGGCTTAACCATCTGCTTTGTGAGATTTGGTGTTTACAAGCTAAAACTTTTTTTGCTAGAAAATTACTTTTAAAAAATGTGTATAAACACCCTAGAGAATAAAATGGCGGTTGTTGCATTACTTTATCGTACATCATAGGACACAGAGCCTCAAGTAATTACTACAACACCTTAACCACTTGCCGACCGCCTAACGCACATATACGGCGGCAGAATGGCACGGGCAGGCAGAATCACGTACCCATACGTGATCTGCCTCCCGCGGGTGGGGGGTCCGATCGGACCCCCCCCCCCCCCCCCCCCCCCCCCCCGGTGCCATAGGGGGTCGGCTCTCGTTCGCGGGCGATGAGAGGTGAGGGGGAGGCCATCCATTGTTGGCCACCCCCTCCCGATCGCTCCCGGCGAATGAAAACTCTTCCTTTCCCGCTGTAATGTAAACAGAGGGAAAGGAAGTGATGTCATCCCTCCTCGAGCTGGTCTTTTCATCCCGGCGCAGAGGAGAGAAGACATCCAAGTAAGTGCACCAACACTACACTTACAGTAGAACACGCAGGCACACTTTTCACCCCCCTGTCACCCCCCTGTACCCCCTGTCACTCTGACACCAATAGCATTTTTTTTTTTTTTTTGCATTGGTGTCAGTTTGTGTCAGTTACAAGTGTTAGGGCAGTTAGGTTAGCCCCCTTTAGGTCTAGGGTACCCCCCTTAGGTCCAGGGTACCCCCCTAACCCCCCCTAATAAAAGTTAACCCCTTGATTACCCCCGTCGCCAGTGTCGCTAAGCGATCGGTTTTCTGATCGCTGTATTAGTGACACAGGTGACGCTAGTTAGGGAGGTAAGTATATAGGTTCGCTGTCAGTGTTTTATAGCGACAGGGACCCCCATATACTACCTGCTAAAGGTGTTAACCTTTTCACCAGCGATCACCGTATAAGTGTTACGGGTGACGCTGGTTAGCTAGTTTGTTTTTTTTAGTTTATTATAGTTTATTACAGTTTATTATAGTTTTAGGGCACCCGCCGTTTATTACCTTATAAAGGTTTAACCCCCTAATTGCCCGGCGGTGATATAAGTTAAGTTTTTTTTAGGATCTGATAAGGTCTGCGTCACCCCAGGCAGCGTCAGGTTAGCGCCAGTACCGCTAAAACCCACGCACGCAGCATACACCTCCCTTAGTGCTATAGTATCTGAACGGATCGATATCTGATCCGATCAGATCTATACTCCCCAGCAGTTTAGGGTTCCCTGAAACAGTGTTAGCGGGATCAGCCCAGATACCTGCTAGCACCTGCGTTTTGCCCCTCGGCCCACCCCACCCCACCCAAGTGCAGTATCGATCGATAACTGACACTTACAAAACACTAAGCACACATAACTGCAGCGTTCGCAGAGTCGGGCCTGATCTCTGCGATCGCTAACAGTTTTTTGGTAGCGTTTTGAATCAGTCGCTAACAGTCAGGAGCTTTTTTGCCTGTGAGTCTCACTAGTGTACCCCTAAATTTAGAGGCCAAAATGGCAAATCGAAGGTACACTAGTGAAGAGGCCTACACGTTTCTGAGTATGACAGATAGTGAAGAGGAAGTCACTCATCTGTCAAGTTCAGGCTCAGAATACGAACCTGTAGAGGACAGCGGCTCCATGACAGATAGCTCTGACGACGGAGTTGTGGTCCCTGCTAGGGTCAGGCGTACCAGACCCCAAACTTCTTCTGTCCTTGAAGTGCAAGAACCGCAGGGCTCTCGTATGGAGCAGAGAAGTACTAGTGCCGCTACTCCTTCTGGTGAACTGGCAAGCACCAGCGGCCTAGTACACCCTGGTCGTACATCCAGCACTGCAGTATCACGTGGTGATGTGGCGAGTCCCATAAGTGCAGTTCAAGCTGGCGAGGTGGCAAGCACAAGTAGTGTCCCGCTGCCACCAAGAAGACGAACACAGGCCCGTCGTGCCCATAGTGCCCTTCCTGCTGCATTCGCCAATCCGAATTGGGAACCCACCACTTCTGCAGCACCCGTACTTCCCCCTTTCACTGGCCAACCCGGAATTCAGGTGGAAACAGTTGATTTTACGCCACTGGATTTTTATTCGCTGTTTTTCACCGAAGATCTCTATAGATCTATTGTGGACCAAAGCAATTTGTACGCTGGTCAACACATCGCCACTATTCCCCAGTCCTCCCTTGCCAGAGATTGGAGACCAATTACGGTCTCCGAATTTAAGATCTTTCTGGGCCTTTCCCTCCTCATGGGCATAACCAAAAAGAGTGAGTTGCGGTCATATTGGTCCACTGACCCAATTCACCATATGCCCGTGTTCTCTGCCACCATGACCAGGGCACGATACGAGCAGATTTTGCGGTTCATGCACTTCAACGACAATGAACTCTGTCGTCCTCGTGGAGACCCTGCATACGATCGGCTCTACAAAATTCGGCCCCTCGTAAACCACTTCAACCAACGTTTTGCAGATTTGTTTACCCCCCATCAAGTTGTCTGCGTTGATGAGTCCCTGATTAAGTTTTCTGGGCGCTTGTCCTTCAAACAGTACCTTCCCAGCAAGCGTGCCAGATACGGGGTCAAGATGTATAAGCTCTGTGACAGGGCCACAGGCTATACATGTAGATTTATGGTTTACGAGGGCGAAGATAGTCACGTAGAGCCTGATAAACTGCCCTGACTACATAGGAAGCGCTGGCAAGATAGTGTGGGACTTGGTGTCACCCTTATTCGGAAAGAGGTACCACTTGTACGTGGACAATTATTATACGAGCGTGCCACTTTTTAGTCACTTGTTTGATCATCAGATTGGAGCATGTGGCACCGTGCGACCTAATCGCCGGGGCTTTCCCCAGCGGCTTGTAGAGTCCTGTCTTAGGCTGGGGGAGAGAGCCTGCTTGCAGTATAATAATTTGCTCGCTATGAAGTGGAGGGACAATAAGAATGTTTTCGTTCTTACCTCCCTTCATGCAGACACGACGACCCAAATTACTACGGCGACTGGTGTTGTGGAGAAACCCCTCTGTGTCCACGAATACAACCTTAATATGGTAGGGGTGGACCTCAACGACCAGTTGTTGGCGCCGTACCTAGTTGCCCGTAAGGCCAGACGCTGGTACAAAAAAGTGTCTGTTTATTTATTTCAATTGGCTTTGCTGAATGCTCATGTGCTATACAGAGCTTCAGGACGGACTGGATCCTTCCTTAAATTCCAGGAAGAGATCGTCAGAGCCCTTCTGTTTCCAGATGGTGCTCCACCTCACCTTCCCAATCCAAATGCAGTAAGCCGGCTGCATGGGAGGCATTTTCCTTATGTCCTCCAGAGTACCCCTACCCAACGAGCCCCCCAAAAAAGATGTCGTGTCTGCAGCAAGCGCGGATTTAGGCGTGACACCCGGTATTGTTGTCCCTCCTGTCCTGACAATCCTGGTCTATGCATTGGTGAATGTTTTGAACGCTACCATGCACTAGTGGAGTATTAGCGTAGGGTTCAGCACGGCACAGACTAGGCACACTAACACAGGGTCTCCCAAGATGCCATCGCATTTTGAGAGACCCAAACCTGGTACAGTTACAGTTAAAAGTTAAAGTTACTAAAAAAAGTGTTAAAAAAAATAAATAAAAATACAAAAAAAATATAAAATAAAAAAACCAAAAATAGTTGTTTTATTTGTTCTCTCTCTCTCTATTCTCTCTATTGTTCTGCATTCTATACTGCAATGTTTTATTATGTTTTTATCATGTTTGCTTTATAGGTATGCAATTTTTTTATACTTTGTTTTTTTTATTGTTAACCACTTTTTTGTTTTCAGGTACGCCATTCAGCTGCAGAGCGGATTTATTTATCTTGACAGCAACAGTGTTTGCTCCCACGATATATAAAGCCGTGACTCCAGCGCTGTCGGAGGTGATTTCACCACCACAGTTACATACTTCAGCATATATGCCGAAGCGTGGGGGCAGCAGTGGGTGGAGGAGCAATTTGCTCCTGCCTTTTGCAGGAGGATGCCCCCATGCTTCGGCATATATATATTTTAGGTAGGCACAGGTTGCGTTAAATGGTTTTTTTTTTTTTTTTTTTTTTTTACTATTTTTTTTTTTTGTATTTGCTTTGCAGGTATGGTAAGTATTACTGTTATACTGTAATGTTACTTTGTTTTTTTGTTAACCATCATTTGCTTAGCAGGTACGCCATTCAGTTGCAGCGCGGATTTATTTATCTTGACAGCAACAGCTTTTGCTCCCACGATATATAAAGCCGTGACTCCAGCGCTGTCTGAGGTGATTTCACCACCACAGTTACATACTTCAGCATATATGCCGAAGCGTGGGGGCAGCAGTGGGTGGAGGAGCAATTTGCTCCTGCCTTTTGCGGGAGGATGCCCCCATGCTTCGGCATATATAAATGGTGCATGTATGCCCATCATTAGAAGTGGGCGGATGAAGGGAGGTATTCTAATGGTGGGCATACCCACCGATCAATATCTTTTTTCGTTCAGCCCACAGGCTGCATGAAAAAAAAGTTTACAATACAAGGACCAGCAACGTACTGGTATGTTGCTGGACTTTGAGTGGTTATACCAGAATGATGCCTGCAGGTTTAGGTATCATCTTGGTATCGTTCTTTTCAGGCAGCGGTTGGCTTTCATGTAAAAGCAATCCTAGCGGTTAATTAGCCTCTAGACTGCTTTTACAAGCAGTGGGAGGGATTCCCCCCCCCCCCACCGTCTTCCATGTTTTTCTCTGGCTCTCCTGGCCCAACAGGGAACCTGAGAATGCAGCCGGTGAATCGGCCAGCTGACCATAGAGCTGATCAGAGACCAGAATGGCTCCAATCATCTTTATGGCCTAAGAAACCGGAAGCTACGAGCATTTCATGACTTAGATTTCGCCGGATGTAAACAGCGCCATTGGGAAAGCATTTTATCACACCGATCTTGGTGTGCTCAGATGCTTTGAGGGCAGAGGAGAGATCTAGGGTCTAATAGACCCCAATTTTTTCAAAAAAGAGTACCTGTCACTACCTATTGCTATCATAGGGGATATTTACATTCCCTGAGATAACAATAAAAAAAAATGATAAAAAAAAATAAAAATGAAAGGAACAATTTAAAAATAAGAAAAAAAATTAAAAAATTAATAAAGAAAAAAAAAAAAAAAAAAAGCACCCCTGTCCCCCCCTGCTCTCGCGCAAAGGCGAACGCAAGCGTCGGTCTGGCGTCAAATGTAAACAGCAATTGCCCCATGCATGTGAGGTATCACCGTGAAGGTCAGATCGAGGGCAGTAATTTTAGCAGTAGACCTCCTCTGTAAATCTAAAGTGGTAACCTGTAAAGGCTTTTAAAGGCTTTTAAAAATGTATTTAGTTTGTCGCCACTGCACGTTTGTGCGCAATTTTAAAGCATGTCATGTTTGGTATCCATGTACTCGGCCTAAGATCATCTTTTTTATTTCATCAAACATTTGGGCAATATAGTGTGTTTTAGTGCATTCAAATTTAAAAAAGTGTGTTTTTTCCCCAAAAAATGCGTTTGAAAAATCGCTGCGCAAATACTGTGTGAAAAAAAAATGAAACACCCACCATTTTAATCTGTAGGGCATTTGCTTTAAAAAAATATATAATGTTTGGGGGTTCAAAGTAATTTTCTTGCAAAAAAAAATAATTTTTTCATGTAAACAAAAAGTGTCAGAAAGGGCTTTGTCTTCAAGTGGTTAGAAGAGTGGGTGATGTGTGACATAAGCTTCTAAATGTTGTGCATAAAATGCCAGGACAGTTCTAAACCCCCCCCAAATGACCCCATTTTGGAAAGTAGACACCCCAAGCTATTTGCTGAGAGGCAAGTCGAGTCCATGGAATATTTTATATTGTGACACAAGTTGCGGGAAAAAGAATTTTTTTTTTTTTTTTTTTTTTTTTTTTTGCACAAAGTTGTCACTAAATGATATATTGCTCAAACATGCCATGTGAATATGTGAAATTACACCCCAAAATGCATTCTGTTGCTTCTCCTGAGTACAGGGATACCACATGTGTGAGACTTTTTGGGAGCCTAGCCGCGTACGGGACCCCGAAAACCAAGCACCGCCTTCAGGCTTTCTAAGGGCGTAAATTTTTGATTTCACTCTTCACTGCCTATCACAGTTTCGGAGGCCATGGAATGCCCAGATGGCACAACCCCCCCCCCCCCCCAATGACCCCATTTTGGAAAATAGACACCCAAAGCTATTTGCTGAGAGGTATAGTGAGTATTTTGCAGACCTCACTTTTTGTCACAAACTTTTGAAATTTGAAAAAAGAAAAAAAAAAATGTTTTTCTTGTCTTTCTTCATTTTCAAAAACAAATGAGAGCTGCAAAATACTCACCATGCCTCTCAGCAAATAGCTTGGGGTGTCTACTTTCCAAAATGGGGTCATTTTGGGGGGTTTTGTGCTATCTTGGCATTTTATGGCCTTCAAAACTGTGATGGGTAGTGAGGAGTGAAATCAAAAATTAACGCTCTTAGAAATCCTGAAGGCGGTGATTGGATTTTGGGGCCCCGTATGAAGCTAGGCACCCAAAAAGTGCCACTCACGTGGTATCCCCGTACTCAGGAGAATCAGCAGAATGTATTTTGGGGTGCAATTCAACATATGCCCATGGCCTGTGTGAGCAATATATCATTTAGTGACAACTTTGTGCAAAAAAAAAACATTGTCACTTTCCTGCAACTTGTGTCAAAAAATAAAATATTCCATGGACTCAACATGCCTCTCAGCAAATAGCTTGGGGTGTCTACTTTCCAAAATGGGGTCATTTGGGGGGGTTTTGTGCCATCTTGGCATTTTATGGCCTTCAAAAATGTGATAGGTAGTGAGGAGTGAAATCAAAAATTTATGCCCTTAGAAATCCTGAAGGCGGTGCTTGGGTTTCGGGGCTCCGTACGCGGCTAGGCTCCCAAAAAGTCCCACACATGTGGTATCCCTGTACTCAGGAGAAGCAGCAGAATGTATTTTGGGGTGTAATTCCACATATGCCCATGGCATGTTTGAGCAATATATCATTTTGTGACAACTTTGTGCAAAAAAAAAAAAAAAAAAAATTGTCACTTTCCCGCAACTTGTGTCAAAATATAAAATATTCCATGGACTCAACATGCCTCTCAGCAAATGGCTTGGGGTGTCTACTTTCCAAAATGGGGTCATTTGGGGGGGTTTTTGTGCCATCTGGGCATTTTATGGCCTTCAAAAATGTGATAGGTAGTGAGGAGTGAAATCACAACTTTACGCCCTTAGAAATCCTGAAGGCGGTGCTGGGTTTTCGGGGCCCCGTACGCGGCTAGGCTCCCAAAAAGTCCCACACATGTGGTATCCCCGTACTCAGGAGAATCAGCAGAATGTATTTTGGGGTGCAATTCCACATATGCGCATGGCCTGTGTGAGCAATATATCATTTAGTGACAACTTTTTGTAAATTTTTTTTTTTTTTTTTTGTCATTCAATCACTTGGGACAAAAAAAATATTCAATGGGTTCAACATGCCTCTCAGCAATTTCCTTGGGGTGTCTACTTTCCAAAATGGGGTCATTTGGGGGGGGTTTGTACTGCCCTGCCATTTTAGCACCTCATGAAATGACATAGGCAGTCATAAAATAAAAGCTGTGTAAATTCCAGAAAATGTACCCTAGTTTGTAGACGCTATAACTTTTGCGCAAACCAATAAATATACGCTTATTGACTTTTTTTTTTACCAAAGACATGTGGCCGAATACATTTTGGCCTAAATGTATGACTAAAATTCAGTTTATTGGATTTTTTTTTTATAACAAAAAGTAGAAAATATCATTTTTTTTCATATTTTTCGGTCTTTTTCTGTTTATAACGCAAAAAATAAAAACGGCAGAGGTGATCAAATACCATCAAAAGAAATCTCTATTTGTGGGAAGAAAAGGACGCAAATTTCGTTTGGGTACAGCATTGCATGACCGCGCAATTAGCAGTTAAAGCGACGCAGTGCCGAATTGTAAAAAGTGCTCTGGTCAGGAAGGGGGTAAAACCTTCCGGGGCTGAAGTGGTTAAGGTGTTGACACTGGTATAACCAATACAGGAAGTTGACTCCCCTTTTATAATCCCTCCTCCTTCCAGGAGTCCTCAGTTTTTTTTTTTTTTGCCAGTGTCTAAGGTGTTGGTCACGAGTGACGATGTGCTCTGAGGAGCTCCAGGGAGGGATCCATGCTGGATTTAAAAAACCTCCACAACTGGATCCATCCTCGCCACTGAGGCCATAGGGTGGTACCTGGGCCTCGCATTGAAGAACGAGGTTTTGCCTGTAAGCTACTCTGGAGCTGGACCCTAGGAACCAGGACTTTTTGGTTTTTTATATTATCTAAAGTTGTTCCTGAGAGGTGCTATATAGGTCCAAAGGAGCGGAACCCCTATTAAAAAGGGCCCCAGTCTTTGAAGGTTTAACTATGCTGCCTGCCGTGATGGGTGAAAGTTGGATCTCTGTTAAATCAGCAGTATCCTACAGCGAGGATAAGGTAAGGGGAGAAGCCTAGGAACTGTAAAAAGTCCACCTATGCCTTTTTTCTCCCAAAAAAAAAATATATTGGTATGCCTTTAAAATGTCTCCTCTAGAGGGAGTATATTACACTTACCTAGACAATGCTTTTTCAGCAGCTGTGTCTGGCTATAGCAGCGGGTGTGGTCCCTGCAGCCAGAGGGTAGTTCTTAATTGAACAGATGGTGTTCCTCTTCTGAGGGATCTAAAGGGGTTACAGCAGTAGTTTATGAACATACAAAACCAGCCATTTGCATTTTTTTTGTATAAAGTGAAGTCTTCCTTTAAAACTAGGAGCTTAACAAACACTGCTGATAAAAATTCCCCTCCCCTCTCCTCCTGGAGAGGTGTGGTAACAGCTGCCACTTATGTGTAATCAAGTTCTCACCTGAGGCTTAACACAGACGCTCTCAGTTCATATGCTGAAGACAGAAGTCTCACACTAAGACACAGGAGTGCTGGGCACGTAAAGGTGTGTAAACAGGCATTTCCAGCACAGGAAATATTATGTACTCAGCATCAAAGGCTGATCCTTATGATGACATTGTTTTCTTTTGCTAAAACTATTGTTCAGCGAATACCATCATTTGTTAAAGTGCCTCTGCTGTTGTGCTTAGCACATTTGATTTCCAGTGTACCACAAAGGTACCAAGGATTCCACCCCCAGGCGCTGGGAACTCCAGTCATGCCTCCACAGTGTTATCCTCTCCGGAGATACCTGACATGGCAAGCCAGGGTGAGTCATTGGAAGCAATTGGTGGTGCAACTGCTTCTCACACTTCAGCCCCTGTGTTTGTGACTGAAGATGCATTCTCCTCTGCCCTGTTGGGCTTAGAAGGAAGATTAGCGGCTTTAATCACTTTCTCCATCCAAGAGGATAGGAAGCATGCTAGACCCCCTCCCCACCTCAAACCCCTTTTTCCAAGGGAACAGTGGGCACAGGGTGAGGTGTTATCCTCAGGTGATCACAGGGAAAAACAAGCCAAATTTTCCACTACGGAGGAAACAGTTGATGAACCTTATGCAACCTCACAATCTGATGGTACAAACTCTTACAGAGATGGTTCATTCCAGTTTTTATACTACTCATAACAGAGTAAGCTGAAAGTCTAGGTCCCTTCTTTGGTTTTTAATAAAAAAAAAAAAAAAACCTTTTTTACAGCACTTATTTATGCTGAATGGGATCATCTGGATAAGCATTTTTTTCCCTCCAAAGAGTTTCTCAGGTCTCTATCATGGAGGAAAAACTCACAAGGGTTGGAAATACCAGCAGTAGATGCTGCGATTTCCAGCATCAATAAAGATGCATACTTGCTTAACCACTTCAGCCCCGGAAGGAT
Organism: Aquarana catesbeiana; assembly: GCF_042186555.1. Classification (NCBI taxonomy): domain Eukaryota; kingdom Metazoa; phylum Chordata; class Amphibia; order Anura; family Ranidae; genus Aquarana; species Aquarana catesbeiana. The sequence continues at coordinate 409,961,275 of NC_133326.1, read as the reverse complement.
TTACCCCCTTCCTGATCAGAGCACTTTTTACAATTTGGCACTGCGTCGCTTTAACTGCTAATTGCGCGGTCATGCAATGCTGTACCCAAAGGAAATTTGCGTCCTTTTCTTCCCACAAATAGAGCTTTCTTTTGCTGGCATTTGATCACCTCTGTCGGTTTTTTTTTTTTGCGCTATAAACGGAAAAATCGAAAATTTTGAAAAAAATTGATATTCTACTTTTTGTTATAAAAAAAAATCCAATAAACAATTTTAGTCATACATTTAGGCCAAAATGTATTCAGCCACATGTCTTTGGTAAAAAAAATGTCAAGCGTATATTGGTTTGCGCAAAAGTTAGTGTCTACAAACTATGGTACATTTTCTGGAATTTACACAGCTTAGTTTGACTGCCTATGTCATGTCATTTCTTGAGGTGCTAAAATGGCAGGGCAGTACAAACCCCCCCAAATGACACCATTTGGAAAGTAGACACCCCAAGGAAATTGCTGAGAGGCATGTTGAGCCCATTGAATATTATTATTTTTTTTTGTCCCAAGTGATTGAATAATGGCAAAAAAAAAATTTACAAAAAGTTGTTACTAAATGATATATTGCTCACACAGGCCATGGGCATAAGTGGAATTGCACCCCAAAATACATTCTGCTGATTCTCCTGAGTATGGGGATACCACATGTGTGGGACTTTTTGGGAGCCTAGCCGTGCACGGGGCCCCGAAAACAAAGCCCCTGCCTTCAGGATTTCTAAGGACGTAAATTTTTTATTTCACTCCTCACTACCTATTACAGTTTTGAAGGCCATAAAATGCCCAGATGGCACCCCCCCCCCCCATGACCCCATTTTGGAAAGTAGACACCCCAAGCTATTTGCTGAGAGGCATGGTGAGTATTTTGCAGCTCTCATTTGTTTTTGAAAATGATGAAAGTCAAACTTTTTTGAAAAAAAAAAAAAAAAAAAAAAACTTTGACAAAGCGAGGTCTGCAAAATACTCATCTATCTCTCAGCAAATAGCTTGGGGTGTCTACGTTCCAAAATAGGGTCATTTGGGGGGGTTTTTGTGCCACCTGGGCATTCCATGGCCTCCGAAACTGTGATAGGCAGTGAAGAGTGAAATCAAAAATTTACACCCTTAGAAAGCCTGAAGGCGGTGCTTGGTTTTCGGGGTCCTGTACGCGGCTAGGCTCCCAAAAAGTCTCACATATGTGGTATCCCCATACACAGGAGAAGCAACAGAATGTATTTTGGGTTGTAATTTCACATATTCCCATGGCATGTTTGAGCAATATATCATTTAGTGACAACTTTGTGCAAAAAAAAAAAAATTGTCTTTTTTTTTTTTCCCCGCAACTTTGTGTCACAATATAAAAATATTCCATGGACTCTACATGCCTCTCCTCAGCAAATAGCTTGGGGTGTCTACTTTCCAAAATGGGGTCATTTGGGGGGGGGGGGGGGGGTTTGAACTGTCCTGGCATTTTATGCACAACATTTAGAAGCTTATGTCACACATCACCCACTCTTCTAACCACTTGAAGACACTTTTTGTTTACATCATGAAAAAATAATTTTTTTTGCAAGAAAATTACTTTAAACCCCCAAACATTTTTTTTTTTTTTTTTTTTTTTTTTTTTAAAGCAAATGCCCTACAGATTAAAATGGTGGGTGTTTAATTTTTTTTTCACACAGTATTTGTGCAGCGATTATTCAAACGCTTTTCTTGGGGAAAAAACACACTTTTGGTTAAATTTTAATGCACTAAAACACACGATCGCCCAAATGTTTGCTGAAATAAAAAAGATGATCTTAGGCCGAGTACATGGATACCAAACATGACATGCTTTAAAATTGCGCACAAACGTGCAGTGGCGACAAACTAAATACATTTTTAAAAGCCATTACAGGTTACCACTTTAGATTTACAGAGGAGGTCTACTGCTAAAATTACTGCCCTCGATCTGACCTTCGTGTTGATGCCTCACATGCATGGTGCAATTGCTGTTTACATTTGACGCCAGACCGACGCTTGCATTCGCCTTTGCGAGAGAGCAGGGGGACGGGTGCATTTTTTTTTTCTTTATTTTTTAATCATTTTTATTGTTCTCAGGGAATGTAAATATCCCCCATGATAGCAATAGGTAGTGACAGGTACTCCTTCCTTCTTTTTTTTTTTTTTTTTTTTTTAAGATCTCTCCTCTGCCCTCAAAGCATCTGACCACACAAAGATCAGTGTGATAAAATGCTTTCCCAATGGTGCTGTTTACATCTGGCGAAATCTAAGTCATGAAATGCTCGTATCTTCCGGTTTCTTAGGCCATAGAGATGTTTGGAGCCACTCTGGTCTCCTCTATGGTCAGCTGGCTGAATCACCATCTGCATTCTCAGGTTCCCTGTTGGGACAGGAGAGCCAGAGAAAAAACATGGAAGACGGTGGGGGGAATTCCCTCCCACTGCTTGTAAAAGCAGTCTAGAGGCTAATTAGCTGCTAGGATTGCTTTTACATGAAAGCCAACTGCTGGCTGAAAATGATACCTAAACCTGCAGGCATCATTCTGGTATAACCACTCAAAGTCTAGCAATATACCAGTTCGTTGCTGGTCCTTGTTGGGTATATATTGTAAACTCTTTTTTCATGCAGCCTGTGGGCTGAACGAAAAAGAGATTGATTGGTGGGTATGCCCACCATTAGAATACCTCCCTTCATCCACCCACTTCTAATGATGCGCATACATGATAGATAGACCAAAGCATGGGGGCATCCTCCCGCAAAAGTTAGGAGCAAATCGCTCCTCCGTCCTCTGCTGCCCCCATGCTTCGGCATATATGCTGAAGTATGTAACTGGTGGTGAAATCACCTCCGACAGCGCTGGAGTCACGGCGTTATATATCGTGGGAGCAAACACTGTTGCTGTCAAGATAAATACATCCGCTCTGCAGCTGAATGGCGTGCCTGAAAACAAAAAATGGTTACCAACAAAACACATATCTGAAAAGCAAACATGGTAAAACTTTGCAGAATAGAATACAGTAAAAAAAGAGCAGAACAATAAAACGACAACTATTTTTGTTTTTTTATTTTATATATATATATATATATATAATTTTTTTTTTTTTTTAGTAACTTTAACTTTTGTAACGGGTACCAGGTTTGGGTCTCTCAAAATGCGATGGCATCTTGGGAGATCCTGTGAAAGTGTGTCCTAGTCTGTGCGATGCTTAACCCTACGCTAATACTCAACTAGTGTATGGTAACATTCACCAATGCATAGACCAGGATTGTCAGGACAGGAGGGACAATAATACCGGGTATCACACCTAAATCCGCGCTTGCTACAAACACGACATCTTCTTGGGGGGGGCTCGTTGGAAACAGAAGGGCTCTGACGATCTCTTCCTGGAATTAAAGGAAGGATCCAGTCCGTCCTGAAGCTCTGTATAGCACATGAGTGTTCAGCAAAGCCCATTGAAATAAATAAACAGACATTTTTTTTTGTACCAGCGTCTGGCCTTACGGGCAACTAGGTACGGCGTCAACAACTGGTCGTTGAGGTCCACTCCTCCCATATTTCGGTTATATTCGTGGACACAGAGGGGTATCTCCACAACACCAGTCACCGTAGTAATTTGGACCGTTGTGTCTGCATGAAGGGAGGTAAGAACGAAAACATTCTTATTGTCCCTCCACTTCATAGCGAGCAAATTATTACATTGCAAGCAGACTCTCTCCCCCAGCCTAAGACGGGAAACTACAAGCCGCTGGGCGATTAGGTCGCACGGTGCCACATGCTCCAATCTGTTGATCAAAAAGGTGACTAAAAAGTGGCACGCTCGTGTACCCCTTTCTGAATAAGGGTGACACCAAGTCCCACACAATCTTGCCAGCGCTTCCTATGTAGTCAGGGCAGTTTGTCGGCTCTACGTGACTATCTTTGCTCTCGTAAACCATAAATTTACATGTATAGCCTGTGGCCCTGTCACAGAGCTTATACATCTTGATCCCGTATCTGGCACGCTTGCTGGGAAGGTACTTTTTGAATGACAAGCGGCCAGAAAATTTAATCAGGGACTCCTCAACGCAGACAACTTGATGGGGAGTAAACAAGTCTGCAAAACGCTGGTTGAAGTGGTTTACGAGGTGCCGAATTTTGTAGGGCCGATCGTATCCAGGGTCTCCACGAGGACGACAGAGTTCATTGTCATTGAAGTGCATGAACCGCAAAATCTGCTCGTATCGTGCCCTGGCCATGGAAGCAGAGAACACAGGCATATGGTAAATTGGGTCAGTGGACCAATATGACCGCAACTCACTCTTTATTTATGCCCATGTTGAGGGAAAGGCCCAGAAAGATCTTAAATTCGGAGACCGTAATTGGTCTCCAATCTCTGGCAAGGGAGGACTGGGGATTAGCGGCGATGTGTTTACCAGCGTATAATTTGCTTTGGTCCACAATAGATCTATAGAGATCTTCGGTGAAAAACAGCGAATAAAAATCCAGTGGCGTAAAATCAACTGTTTCCACCTGAATTCTGGGTTGGCCAGTGAATGGGGGAAGTATGGGTGCTGCAGAAGTGGTGGGTTCCCAATTCGGATTGGCGAATGCAGCAGGATGGGCACGATGGGCCTGTGTTTGTCTTCTTGATGGCAGCGGGACACTACTAGTGCTTGCCACCTCGCCAGCTTGAACTGCACTTATGGGACTCGCCACGTCACCACATGATACTGCAGTGCTGGATGTACGACCAGGGTGTACTAGGCCGCTGGTGCTTGCCAGTTCACCAGAAGGAATAGCGGCGCTAGTACTTCTCTGCTCCATACGAGGGACCTGCGGTTCTTGCACTTCAAGGACAGAAGAAGAAGATTGGGATCTGGTATGCCTGACCTTAGCAGGGACCACAAATCTGTCATCAGAGCTATCTGTCATGGAGCCGCTGTCCTCTACAGGATCGTATTCTGAGCCTGAATCTGACAGATGAGTGACTTCCTCTTCACTATCTGTCATGCTCAGAAACGTGTAGGACTCTTCACTAGTGTACCTTCGATTTGCTATTTTGGGCTCTAAATTTAGGGGTACACTAGTGAGACTCACAGGCAAAAAAGCTCCTGACTGTTAGTGACTCCTGATTCAAAACGCTACCAAAAAACTGTTAGCGATCACAGGGATCAGGCCTGACTCTGCGAACGCTGCAGTTGTGTGCTTAGTGTTTTGTAAGCGTCAGTGATCGATGGATACTGCACTTGGGTGGGCTGGGCTGGGCTGAGGGGCAAAATGCAGGTGCTAGCAGGTATCTGGGCTGATCCCGCTAACACTGCGTTTATGGGAACCCTAAACTGCTGGGAATGCTAGTATAGATCTGATCGGATCACATATTGATCCGTTCAGATACTATAGCACTAAGGGAGGTGTATGCTGCGTGCGTGGGTGTTAGCGGTACTGGCGCTAACCTGACGCTGCCTGGGGCGACGCAGACCTTATCTGACCCTAAAAACATAACTTATATCACCGCCGGGCAATTAGGGGGTTAAACCTTTATAAGGTAATAAACGGCGGGTGCCCTAAAACTATAATAAACTATAAAAACAAACTAACCGGCGTCACCCGTAACACTTATACGGTGATCGCTGGTGAAAGGGTTAACTAGGGGGCAATCGGGGGGTTAAAACCTTTAGTAGGTAGTATATGGGGGTCCCTGTCGCTATAAAACGCTGACAGCGAAACTATATACTTCCCTAACTAGCGTCACCAGTGACACTGATACAGCGATCAGAAAAACGATCGCTTAGTGACACTGGCGATGGGTGGGTGATCAAGGGGTTAACCTTTATTAGGGGGGTACCCCAGACCTAAAGGGGGCTAACCCTAACTGCCCTAACACTTATAACTGACACAAACTGACACCAATGCAAAAAAAAAAAAAAAACTGCTATTGGTGTCACTGTGACTGGGGGGTGAAAAGTGTGCCTGCATGTTCTACTGAACGTTTAGTGTTGGTGCACTTACTTGATGTCTTCTCTCCTCGGCGCTGGAACAAAAAAGACCGGCTCGAGGAGAGATTACATCACTTCCTCTGCCTCTGTTTACATTACAGAGGCAGATCCTCATTGTCTGGGAGCGATCGCGAGGGGGGAGCCACGAATGGATGGCCTCCCCCTCACCTCTCATCGCTCCCAGACACAAGCCGACCGCCTCCCGCCCACGGGAGGCAGATCACATACAGGTATGTGATTCTGCCTGCCCGTGCCATTCTGCCGACGTACATCGTCGTGAGGTGGTCGCCAAGTGGTTAAGCATGCAACAGATAAGGAGTTGGAATTTTTTTGTTAAAATCCTCCTACCAATGGCGTTGTTTCGCCACAGATGCCATAAAAGACTCTATCCACCAGGCGTCTCGCCTTGCGCTTGTGCTAAAACGCATGCTTAGGACCCTGTGGTTAAAAGGGTTGGTCAGCCGAAGCATCTTGCAAAAAAGGGGTGTCTGACTAGTTTCCCTTTTCATTGGGGAAGGTTTGGTGAAATACATCCAAATGATTTCTAAAGCTCTTTTGTTCAGTAGAAGGTATAAATGTCCTTTTTTATTTAAAGTGAAGCCACAACAGCTCACAGGTTAAGTGCTCTGACTTCCTGACAGACATGGGTTCAGATCCACATGTCGGCGTTCACGAGTGAAGGAGCCACTCCTCACAGGTTAACTACTCTGGAAGCTATGGGAGGCTTCCTGAAAGACGTGGGACCTCGTCCTCATGTTGGCTCCTTGTGACCTTGGACAAGTCACTTACAGATTCCTTCCCCTGCGCAGGGGCAGCTGTCTCTAGGCAGTGGTGACGGCCTCCACCGTCAGACTCTAGGGCATGATTTCCAAGAAATACTGTTCAGATCTGTGCGACTTCAAGGTAGTCCCTGCACTACTTTGGTACCACTTTGATGCGACTTAAGGTCCATAAACCTCTAGAATACACAGGCATTGTTTCCTGTCGCATCAAAATCGCGCCCCAACGTATTCTCGGCGGCAAAGGATCACGGTAAAATCACGCAACTTTGGGGTTGCAATAGTGGAAACTGAGCCTAAGAGGAGAAAATATTCAGCCGCTGTATACATGATTGAAGATGCGTTTTTCCTCCGCCCTGCGGAGCCTAGAAGGAACATTAGCGACTTTAATCGCATCCGCTATCCAAGGACGAGAAGCGTGTTAGACCCCCCCCTCCCCCACCTGAGATCCCTTATCAAGGGAACAGTGGGTAGAGGATGAAGGATTACCCTCAGGTAATCGGAAAGAAAGGCAAACCGAGTACTCCTCTGCAGAGGAGACAACTAGAGTTGAACTTTTTTTCAGCCTCGCAATCTGAGAAATTGCTGGTACAAACCTCTTACAGAGATGATTTGTGCCTCTTTTAAGCTACCTCTAGTAGAGTCAGCTGATAGTTCTGTTTTTTCTTAGGTTCCTTGGAACCTTCACTGCCTTTTTCATGCGTTTCCTGTACAGGTACAGAGCCACGCAGAAATTCAACAGATCCATTCTAGATCTAAAAGAATCTAAATCAGTTCCTGAAGATCCACTCCATTCTATGGAGTCGATCAAGTCAGTAATTTCTATCCTGCAAGGAGGAAGACTTCTGGCGCCTATCGGCATCAGGGATGCATATCTGCATGTCTATATATTTCCCGCTCACCAAAGGTTTCTGTGGTTCGAAGTAGAACAGCAGCATTTCAGTTTATAGCCTTGCTCTTCGGGCTAGCTACAGCACCTCGAGTGTTCACAAAGGTGCTAGCCCCACCTGTAGCCAGGTCAAGGGCACAGGGCTTAAACAGTCTTGGCATACCTAGACGATCTATTGCTGATAGACCAATCGCTGTTTGGAGTAAGGTGTACGCATTACAACCAGTTACCTGGAAAGGTCTGGGTTGCATTCTCAACCTAGTAAAGTCTCCATTAAAATCGCTAAAAAAGGGCTGCAGTATTTGGGTCTGATCATAGATACAGCCCAGAAAAAAAAAAAAAAACACCACTCTATAAAAGAGTTGGTGTAGATGGTCAGGTCAAAAGGAGGTCCCTCCATTCACCTTTGCATGAGGTTGTTAGAAAGGATGGTGGCTTCATTCAAAGCAGTTCCCTTTGCCCAGTTCCATTCAAGACTGTTGCAAAACAGTATTCTATTTTCTTGGAACAAAACGATCCAAGCGTTGGATTTGCCAATGCGGCTGTCCCCAAGGGTATCCCAAAGCCTCAATTGGTGGTTACTAAAGAATGTTCTAAAGGGTAAATACTTCAAACCACTTTTCTGGAAAGTGGTAATGACAGAGAAGACAACTGTCCAAGGACAGTGTTCAAGAACCGAAAGAGCCTTGCCCATCAACATCCTAGAGATTCGGGCAGTGCGTCTGGCTCTAATAGCCTGGACTTCCAGGTTAAGGGATTGTCCCGACAGGATCCAATCCGTCAATGCCACGGCTGTGGCCTATATCAATCACCAAAAGGGGCACCAAGAATATCAGTGCAGAGAGAAGTGAACTATATTCTAACTTGGGCGGAAAGAAATATTCTGTGCCCATCGGCAGTCTTCATTCCGGGAATAGAGAATTGGCACACGCACTACATGTGCCGCCAGCAGATTATTCCCAGGGGAATGGTCTATTCACCCCGACATGTTTCAGGCTGTTTGTCAAGGATGGGGGACTCCGAATGTAGATCTTCTAGCATCCAGTGTAACATAAAGTTAGTCAACTTTGTGTCCACAACAAAGGATCCATTCACATGCAGAATAGATGCGTTGATGATACTGTGGGATCAGCTTTTACTGATCTATGCATTTACCCCTATTCAGTTGCTGCCTTGACTTCTTTGCAGGATCAAGCTGGAAAGAAAACCGGTAATTCTGGCAGCACCAGCATGGCCCAGAAGGTCATGGTATGCAGAAGTCGTAAAGATGGCAGTGGAGGATCTGTGGTCCCTTCCACTAAAGCCAGACCTGCTCTCACAGGGGCCGATATTCCATCCTACTTTACGAATGCAAAACGGCCTGGCTATTGAGACCCACATTCTGAAGAGACGTTGGCTTTCCGGGTCAGTTATCTCTACTTTAATGCTAGGAAGCCAGCTCTAGAGCTATACAGTCAGGTCCATAAATATTGGGACATCAACACAATTCTAATCTTTTTGGCTCTATACACCACCACAATGGAATTGAAATGAAACGAACAAGATGTGCTTTAACTGCAGACTTTCAGCTTTCATTTGAGGGTATTTACATCCAAAACAGGTGAATGGTGTAGGAATTACAACAGTTTGTATATGTGCCTCCCACTTTTTAAGGGACCAAAAGTAATGGGACAGATTAACAATCACCCATCAAACTTTCACTTTTTAATAATTGGTTGCAAATCCTTTGCAGTCAATTACAGCCTGAAGTCTGGAACGCATAGACATCACCAGACGCTGGGTTTCATCCCTGGTGATGCTTTGTCAGGCCTTTACTGCAACTGTCTTCTGTTCCTGCTTGTTCTTGGGGCATTTTCCCTTCAGTTTTGTCTTCAGCAAGTGAAATGCATGCTTAATCGGATTCAGGTCAGGTCATGGCCATTGCATAACATTCCACTTCTTTGCCTTAAAAAACTCTTTAGGTGCTTTCACAGTATGCTTCGGGTCAATGTCCTTCTGCACTGTGAAGCGCCGTCCAATGAGTTCTGAAGCATTTTGGTGAATATGAGCAGATAATATTGCCTGAAACACTTCAGAATTCATCCTGCTGTTTTGTCAGCAGTCACATCATCAATAAATACAAGAGAACCAGTTCCATTGGCAGCCATACATGCCCACGCCATGACACTACCACCACCATGCTTCACTGATGAGGTGGCATGCTTTGGATCATGAGCAGTTCCTTTCCTTCTCCATACTCTTCTCTTCCCATCACTCTGGTACAAGTTGATCTTGGTCTCATCTGTCCATAGGATGTTGTTACAGAACTGTGAAGGCTTTTTTAGATGCTATTTGGCAAACTCTAATCTGGCCTTCCTGTTTTTAAGGCTCACCAATGGTTTACATTTTGTGGTGAACCCTCTGTATTCACTCTGGTGAAGTCTTCTCTTGATTGTTGACTTTGACACACATGCACCTACCTCCTGGAGAGTGTTCTTGATCTGGTCAACTGTTGTGAAGGGTGTTTTCTTCACCAGGGAAAGAATTCTTCGGTCATCCACCATAGTTGTTTTCCATGGTCTTCTGGGTCTTTTGGTGTTGCTGAGCTCACCAGTGCATTCTTTCTTTTTAAAGATGTTCCAAACAGTTGATTTGGCCACGCCTAATGTTTTTGCTATCTCTCTGATGGGTTTGTTTTGTTTTTTCAGCCTAATGATGGCTTGCTTCACTGATAGTGACAACTCTTTGGAACTTAAATTAAGAGTTGACAGCAACAGATTCCATATGCAAATAGCACACTTGAAATGAACTCTGGACCATTTTTATTTGCTCCTTGTAAATGGGATAATGAGGGAATAACACACACACCTGGCCATGGAACAGCTGAGCAGCCAATTGTCCCATTACTTTTGGTCCCTTAAAAACTGGGAGGCACATATACAAACTGTTGTAATTCCTACACTGTTAACTTGATTTGGATGTAAATACCCTCAAATTAAAGCTGAAAGTCTGCAGTTAAAGCACATCTTGTTTGTTTAATTTCAAATCCATTGTGGTGATATATAGAGCCAAAAAGATTATAATTGTGTCGATGTCCCAATATTTATGGACCTGACTGTATATTATAGAGTCTGGAAAGCTTATGTTTCCTGGTGTGATTCCAAGGGTTGGCACCCTCGGAGATAGAGGCAGAATTCTTGCCTTTCTACAAGTAGGCCTAGAGATGAAGTTGGCCCTGAGTACTATTAAGGGCCAAGTCTCAGCCTTATCAATTTTATTTCAAAGACCACTTGCTACGCATTCTTTAGTCCGGGGTTTCATGCGAGGAGTGATGCGGATTAATCCGCCAGTTAAATCACCCTTAAGCCCTTGGGACTTCAATTTAGTTTTGTCAGTGTTACAAAAACCGCCATTCGAACCATTACAGCATGTTCCCTTAGTCCTGACTAGAAAGCTGATATTTTTGGTTGCTATATCCTCGGCAAGGAGGGTTTCAGAATTGGCTGCTCTTTCCTGTAAAGAGCCATATTTGGTTATTCATGAGGACAAAGTGGTGTTGGGCCCTTGTCAAGGTTTTTTACCAAAAGTGGTCTCAGGTTTCCACCTGAATAAGATCTTGTCCTGCCTTTTTTTCCAAAACCATGTTGGTTATTCATGAGGACAGAGTGGTGTTACGCCCTCGTCCATGCTTTTAGCCAAAAGTGGTTTCAGGCTTTCATCTGAATGAAGATATCCTGCCATTGTTTTTTCCAAAACCATGTTCCAAAGAAGAAAAGTCTCTTCATTGTCTTGATGTGGTGAGAGCAGTGAAGATCTATTTAAAGAAAACTGCTCAGATTCGTAAGACTGATGTCTTGTTTATTTTGCCAGAGGTTCCTAAAAAGACAGGCACCGTCGAGATCCACTGTGGCTAAGTGGATTCGGCAAGTTATAATTCAAACTTATGATTTAAAGGGAAAGATTCCCCCTCAAGTTAAGGTGCACTCTACCAGAGCGGTTGGTGCTTCTTGGGCAGTGCGTCACTAGGCCTCCATGTCTTTGATCTGCAAGGCCGCGACTTGGTCTTCAGTGCATACATTTACAAAATTTTATCAAGTAGATGTAAAATGGAATGAGGATATCGCCTTCGGGCGCAGTGTGTTGCAAGCAGCAGTATAATTCCTCAAGGTCTGGGGGTGCCCTACGGGTTGTGTCTCCCTCCCCTCAAGTAGCATTGCTATGGGGCATCCCACCAAGTAATTACTTGAGGCCCTGTGACCTATGATGTATGATAAAGAAAATAGTATTTTTAAAACGGCTTACCTGTAAAATCCTTTTCTTGGAGTACATCATAGGACACAGCTCCCGCCCCTCTGTTTTATGGGGTGAGAGTATATTGCTTGGCTACAAAAACTGAGGACTCCTGGAAGGAGGAGGGGTTATATAGGGGAGTCAACTTCCTGTATTGGTAATACCAGTGTCAACACCTGAAGGTAGGCCCATAATCCACCAAGTAATTACTTGAGGCTCTGTGTCCTATGATGTACTCCAAGAAAAGGATTTTACAGGTAAGCTGTTTTAAAAAAAACTATTTTTTGTCACACTGTATTTGCGTAATGGTCCTACAAGCGCACTTGTTTTTGGAAAATATATTTTTTGAATTTAAAAAATAAAACAGTAAAGTTAGCCCAATTTTTTTCATACTGTGAAAGATGATCTTACCAAGTAAATTGATACCCATGTCACGCTTCAAAGTTGCGCCTGCTCGTTGAATGGTGACATTTTACGAAACTTTTACCCTTCATCTCCATAAGCGACATTTAAAAAAATTCTAGAGGTTGCATTTTTTGTTAGAGGAGGTCTAGGGCTATAATTATTGCTCCCGTTCTAACGATCATGGCAATACCTCACATGTGTGGCTTGAACAACGTTTTCATATGCGGGCGCTACTCACATATCTGGTTCACGCGAGCTCGGTGGGATGGGGCGCATTTAAAAAGTAAATTTTTTTTATTTTACCATTTTTAATTTTTACACTGTTCTTTAAAAAAAAAAAAAAAAAGTCACTTTTATTCCTATTACAAGGAATGTAAACATCCCTTGTAATAGAAAAAAAGCATGACAGGACCTCGTAAATGTGAGATCTGGGGTCAAAAAGACCTCAGATCTCGTATTTACACTAAGATGCAATAATATAAAAAAAGTCATTTGAAAAAAAGTCCCTTTTTTAACCGCTTGCCGACCAGCTCACGCCGATATGTCAGCAGCTTTAAGAAGTGGGAGCTCTGTGAGTGTGATCGCGGGTCCCGTGGACTATGTCTGCGGGTATACCCACAATCATCTCACGGAGAGGAATAACGGGGAAATGCTGATTGTAAACAAGCATTTCCCCATTCTGCCTAGTGACACTGATCACCACTCCCGATTTACAGGGAGCTGTGATCAGTGTCGTGTCACACAGCAAATATTTTTTCTTTGTTTCAAAATTGTTGCTATATAATTTTTTATTTTTTTGCACAAAAAAAAAAAAAAACCTAAACTATCTGGGGGGGGGGGGAGAGAGATGTCAATTTTGTTTGGGAGCCACGTCGCACAATTGTCAGTTAAAGCAACGCAGTGCCGAATCGCAAAAAGTGCTTTGGTCGTTTGCCAGCCAAATGGTCTGGGGCTGAGGTGGTTAGGAGCTATAGGTGGAAGTGAGGGTTTAACGTTGCTTCCGCCCTGCAGTGATATGGAGATGGGTGGGGTCCATCTTCCACTCACTCGTCTCCATGCCAAACTTCCGGCGCTCCCCTCTCCTGCCACCGATAAATGTGATCTTGTGGCGAATCTGCTGCAGAGACTACTTTTATCTTGAAGTGCACCACCCGCTGAAGAGGATACCGGGGTTATGGCAGCAAGCTGCAGCCATGAAAACGATAGTCCTCTTCAAAGTAGCGATGTAACATGACGGCAGGTGGTTCGGAAGTAGTTAAAAAAAAAATATATATATATATATATTGATTCTGAATGCTGCATAAACACAAGGTTGTGACACACCTCTGTAAGAGTAGCTTATTTGCACTCCAAACAAACCAAGACACTCTCACACTCATTCACTAGAGTTAGATTTGCTATTCAAACACCTAAATATTAAGAAAGCATCTGAATTGAAATTTATTTAGATATGAACAAGTTTTCTCACTTGGCAAATACTACTTTTTTTTTTTTTTTTTCCCTTATAGCAGCTATTTTTGTTGTGCCAGGCTCCGAAATGGATTTATTTGAAGTACTTCAGAATAAAACAGAACAGAGACCCCTTGCACCCTATTTGAATCAGGAAAAACTAATGTTATGAACTTTCCAATTTACTTAGCTACTACAGTGCATCCTGCCCTATGCAGGGCAGAAGCATAAGAATTGTTTTAATAAAATATTGTAACACTCAAATCAGAAACCATTATGATCTAATTCTAATGGTATGAATGATTCAGAAAATTATGATGCTATACCAAGATGTCCTTTTAAGGGTCAATTATTACTTCACCGTTTTTGTCCTGATCAGTCACTCGTTATTTGCAAATATTACATGAATAAAATGAGAGAACATTATAGATATAAGACCACAAGTAGTAATATCCACACTGCAAATCTCATCGATTAATATTATAAGGGTAATCTATCTGGAATTAACTCATGGATATGAATATGTGTGAGAAATCACAATACAAAAATCTGCGCTTAGATCACCTAAATGTTAAAAGCTGGCTAGCACAATTTGGTGGTCACAAACAGAAATTATTTGGTATAAAATGCAGTGCTTTCCTCTTAAACCAACACCCCTAAAATGTCCTTTTAATCAAGAGACGCTTAGGCTAAGATGTATTAAAAAAAAAAAAAAAAAAATACCCACCCCAAGATCAGAGTGAACAATACAATGTCCTTTCCACTTTTAAGGTGAACACTCAATTCTCAGCAGGGTGAAATGGGAATAGAGATCTTGAGTTGAAACTGCCACCACTAAGAGCATTCATAGCCTCTTACCAGAAGCAGTCAACCACACACATTTGTGATCTCCAATCACAATCCCCTTTCAGTAAATTTGTCAGGTGTAGTCCTTCAAATCTCAGGACTGTTAATACAGAGGAGTTTCCAAAGCTCTATCCCTGATCATCTGAGTCCTATATCTCTATAAAGAATACAGCCCCTTTATAGCACAATATGCTTCTTAAAATGTATTTTATGTATAAAAAGAACCACTCGCATGTTCTTTAATAATAGAAAACAGCATTGGTATTCTTTATGATAAAGTGTTGGAAATTCCTCTGTATGAATATTTGGAGATTTTAAGGAATGCATCTGACAAATTTACTGAGAGTGAATCATGGTTGGAGCTGTTCTTTGGAGATCACGAGAGAGAACTGCTTCTGGCAAGAGGCTGTGAATGCTTAATGGTAGTTTAAACTCTGGATCTCTATTACCAGGGGCGTTGCTAGGCCTGCAAAAGATCTGGGGCTAGAGCCCATAGCAGCAGTCACCAACCTTTTTGTAGGCACGGGGGCGGTGGCTTCTGTTGGCGCTTCAATCATTACAGCACCGGTTGATATGGTGTCAGGGTGATTGACGCAAATTATTTCTATTGTTACATTGTAATATATAATGAACTCACCATAATGCAGAATCAGTGGGAGCCCTGAGTGTGCCACTTGCCATGTCGCCTGCCCCCTGATGCAACTTGCCACCGTTGCCTGGCACCAGCTGTGGATTATCACTTGCCATGTTGCCTGCCACCAGATGTAGATTGTCACTTGCCACTGTTGCTTGGGACCAGCTATGGATTGTCACTTGCCAATGTCACCTGCCACTAGATGCGGATTGTCACTTGCGGGAATTGCTGCGATTCCTGCACACGCAGAAATTCATTCTTAATGAAATTCTTAATTAAAGCACCATGCCATTTCAAGGTCGCTGCATTTTTATAATGCTGCTTGCACCTTTTCTCTGCAGGAAATGCAGGCATGGCAGCCCATTCGAATAAATGGGCTGCCATCCCAGCGCAAACGCAGGCTGCATAGATGGGAACCAGGTCTAAAGGAAGCCCATCAAGCAGTGTTGCATTTCACTGTCTATGTGTGGAAGATGTGCCAATACCACTGGTGGTCCATGCTCAAATGCTCCAATTGGTGAACAGTTCAGCCACAGCCAGATCAGGATTTAGTCCACACTCCCAGGCAGACTATTTGGGGAGCAGGACCTACCTGGTCCTGGCCAGCCAGGCTCACCATCCGCTGGCTCTCTGCACTGCGGGCACCTGCTCCCTCCCAGTCCGATCCCAGCTTCAAAGCCTCTGGCTCTCACCACCACTGCCGGTTTCAGCTCCCTCTCAGCTCCTATCCTGCGGCCTCCCGAGTCCCAAACATGTGGGCTACATGGGGCGGGGTCAGAGTGTCAGTGGAGCTCCTGGCCCTGCCCGCTCCCTGCTAGCTGGGGAATAATACAGTACAGTTCTGCCTGTCTCCCGCCGTATACCCAGTCACTTCGCAGTGCTAGTGGGGCTCCCAATTTGAAGAGGCCCGGCTGTGAGGGCAGAAGAGCAGTGATGCGGGGCAGGCGGTGAGAGATGATGTCATCTCTGCTCGCCCGCCCGCAGTTTGCGTCTCTCATCCCCCTGCCCGACTCTTTCATGCAGCGCCCGGTGGTTAGGCAGGGACCCCTGTGGTAAGAGACTCAGGGCTATGGGCCCCAGATTCAGGGCTATAGAGACGCCACTGTCTATTACCATTACACCCTGCTGAGGATTAAGTGTTCACCTTTAAAGGGGAAAGGAATTCATCTTAGACTGAGTGTTTCTTTTGAAATTTTAAAATGAATATAATGTCGCAGATAATCCATTGAAAATCCACATTTATTTCCAGAGCCTCAAAAATAGGAATTCCGAGTGCCATCTGATGGACAGGTATGATTTCTACCTAAATAAATATTAGGGAAATCAGTAGGAATGTCTTCTATTTGGATGTGGGTAAATATCTAAGGACTAACCTAAAAGGTGTAGTTTAGAATAAGGAAATGTTGGGGATAAAAGGGGAAGTGCAGACAGAGGCTCAGACACTCATCTTGATTATCCATCACGAAGCGAGGTTCTCAATGCTAGCTCAGATTATTTTTTTGAATGGCCATTGCAAATCCTTGGGGTGTGTACATATAATACTTTGCAGCTATGTGATAAAGTATAAATCAACCTCTCCACTATAAAATATCACTTCTTAGGCTGGGTTCACACGACTTGTACAACTGTCATTCTACTTTCCCCTGCGACATCATTCCTACTTCCATCCGACTTTTTTTTTTATTTTAAATACTTTTTATTAAGAAATTTCATTTGTTTTCCAAACACCAAATCACTTTACATAGCCATATACGGTACCCGTGGAGGTGGTTAGCGTAAGCAACAAGAAAAAGAAACAGAAGTGAATTAACAACGGGTCGCAATTTTCAGATAAACAAACCATATTTCCCTTTTTATCAACCCTACCCCCTCCCTACCCTCCCCCTCCCCCATCCATATTATCCACAACAACCATTCTTGCCTACTTCATTCATACTCATTCACATTCACCTATCTAATTAACTCCGATTCTAACCACCGTTCCCATATTTTAATAAACTGCTTATAATTCCTTCTTTTCCTATATATGTATTTCTCCTTATCAATCGTTTCATTCACCACTTTCTCCCATTCCCTTACTTTTGGGAGGTTTTTTAGCTGCCATTTACGTGCAATTAGCAACCTTCCCTGGAACAGGCATCTAGTTACTGCAGTCTGAACAGAGCTCCGTACCCCTTCCTCCTCTATTAACCCCAGGAGGCATATCTTGGCCTCTGTACCTAGCGACGTTCCAAACACCCCATTGATTTTCCTGATTATACCCTGCCAGTATCTATGCAGTTTGGGACATCGCCAGATCATATGCACCAAGTCGCCCCACCCGTCTCCACATCTTTGGCATTCTGCATTCGGTCTCTTCCCAAACAGAAACAGCCTTGCGGGTGTATAGTAGGACCTATGCAGCAGGTATAGATGGGATACGGTCTGTGACGGTGATAGCGAGACCTTGGGGCCCAGTGCCAAAACCCTACTCCATTGTTCCTCCTTTATTGGCCCCACATCCCTTTCCCACCTAATCCTGCTACTGCGCTCCACATCACCTTTCTGTGCTGCCCCCCTTATCTTCTCATACATTCCTGAAATTAACCCTTTATATGATCCTGCCTTAACCAACCTCTCAAGGTAAGGCATTTTACTCAGTTCTGGTGCCTTCCCTTTAAATTGTGTATTTAACGCATGCCTGACTTGTAAATAACTATAAAATAGTCGGTTCGAGATTTCAAATTCTGCGCTAATTTCCTGAAATGATTTCAGTCTACCTTCCCTGTATAATTGTGCTAAGAAGCCAATGCCCTTCCGATCCCATTCCTCCACCTTCCCCAATATCTTCAGTTCTTCCAGGTTTTTATTATCCCAAAGAAGGGAAAATTCAGAGAAGCCACCATAGCCCAATATGGCCTTAACAGTGTTCCAAATTCTTACCATTAATTGTGTTGTTAAACATCTGGTTTCAAAGGAGTCCGCCTCTACCGCTTCCACTACTGTACTATGTTTTGTATCACTCAATAGTAATTTATTCCCTCCCTCCTTTTCTATAGATAAATTACTACCCCTCATATATTGTAGTTGTGCCGCCAGGAAATAAAATTGCAGGTTTGGCAGAGCGAGCCCTCCCATATCTCTCGGGCGCTGTAATGCCTGCAAGCGAATTCTTGCTGGGCCGTTTCTCCAAATCAGTTCCCTAAATACCCCTTCTAATTTTCTAAACCAATACTTTGGGATCCATACTGGGGAGTTGTGTATTATGTATAATACTTGTGGCATCCACACCATTTTAATTAGGTTAATCCGACCCGACAGCGGCAGTCGGCCCCACACCTTGCTTTTCCGTTTAAGTTTTACCATAAGTGGGACCATGTTCCTTGCTATAAACTGCCCCGGGGCCTTTGTTAAGTTAACGCCCAGATATCTTATTTGATTTGCTATCTTTATCTGGGTTGCCTGCTGTGGGAGTGGCTCCACAAGAGGGTCTATGGGCATAAGCACTGACTTCTCCCATCCTATTTCCAGCCCAGAAAAGCGTCCGAAGTCCTGTACCAGCCTTAAAACTTCTTCCAAGGAAGATTGTGTATCCCCCAGGAATTAACAGGACATTGTCAGCGTACATAGCAACTTTTTCTTCTCCTATTTCTCTTTTAAATCCCTGTATTCCCTGAGAGATTCTCAAGGCAATGGCTAAGGGCTCTATTGCAAGAGCAAAAAGAAATGGAGACAGAGGACACCCCTGTCTCATCCCCCTCTCCAACTGGAACCATTCAGAGCACTCCCCATTTATTCTTACCCTTGCCCTGGGGCCCTCATATAATAATTTTATCCAGCGAACGAATTGGGGACCAAAACAAAATTCTGCCAATACCTTCCACAGGTAATGCCATTCTAAGCTGTCAAAAGCTTTGACCGCATCTAATGATAGAATGGCTCTATTCCCTCCGTCTACAACTGGGATCTGTGTATTCAGGTAGGCTCGTCTTATATTTAAGCTTGTAGATCTATCCGTGATAAACCCGGTTTGATCCGGGTGTATTACCTTGCTAATTATTTTGTTCAATCTAGCAGCTAGAGCTTTTGCCAAAATTTTTACATCCGAGCACAGGAGGGATATTAGCCTGTAGGAAGTTGTTTCTAAGTTATTTTTCCCTTCTTTTGCTAACACAATTATTGTTGCTTCTACCATAGAGGTTGGCAGCTTTCCTTCCTCCATAGCTCCATTGAATACCTGAAGGAGTTTAGGCAATAAAATATCCCCGTATTTTTTATAAATTTCTATTGGCAAGCCATCTGGTCCCGGGGCTTTCTGGCTTGCCATATCTGCTGTGGCTTTGCGTAATTCCTCATGAGTCAATGGAGCCTCCAACCCTTCTCTGTCCTCCTCTGATAATTGGGGTATCCTTATTTTGTGAAAGAAAACCCCCATCTCCCTTTCCACGTTCCTCTGTGAGGTGCTATATAAATTTTTATAATATTTCTTAAATTCGTGCACTATTTCAGAAGTGGTCCTTCTAATGCCCCCTTCTTTATCTTGTATTGCTGATATGGTATTTGAGGGGCTATTTGCTTTAGATATTAGAGCCAGGATTCTCCCCACTTGCTCACCTTCTCCAAAAAAGGTCTGCTTCTGAAACCGTTTTTTATTTTCTGCTTTCTCCCAGGCTACTTTTTTATATTCATCCTGCTTCCTCAACCATCTATCGTAATCCTCAAGAGTAGATGACTCCACATATCGTGATTCTGCCCTTTCCACCTCTTTCCTCAGCTCAATTTCCTTAGCCTGTGATTGCCTTTTAATGTACGTTATTTTTTGTATCAGCTCCCCCCGTAGATATGCTTTTAGAGTATCCCAGATTATTCCTAACGATGCAGTCCCAGTAGGCTAATCTCTGCAAAAATTGCCTGTTTCTTGGACGGATCCTTAACCCCCCGCACATTCCAAGAGCATATCCTAACCTTCTTGGTCTGACCTGAGGCCACCTTCCTCCTATCCCCGAACCTCACCATTCCTCTTTCCAATCCTCTTGTCCCTAAAAAATAATTCCTTACATCTATTATACTCATTTACCATAATTATTGTGTTCAAATTTCTTACCCTCGTGCATTGTGTTATTTGTGGTTTATCTTCCAATGTAAACTCAAACCCTATCCCATATATATTACTATATCCCATCCACAACACACATCTCGCAATCTTCCCCCCTCTCACTCCTGATTCATACCACCTTTTCCCACATATCCCCTATTCTCCTTTCCCATCTCCTCCTCACCCCAAACACCCTCCTCCTCCTCTTCCCCTCCCCCCACCCCTATCCCCCCACTCACCCACCACCTCCCCCCCTCCCTCTTCCCTCTTCTCTGCCCTCCTTTGGGCCTATATTGGGGACTTCTAAATTGACCGCATTTCTTCCCCAAGGTGAGAGTTTCTAACTTTTCAACAAGTGAGTAAAAACCAATCTGTGTACTATAAATCAAGAAAAATAGAAAAAAAATAGTCCCAAGTGTCCCAGATGTCTTGACTGTGTCCATTGTAAAAAAAGAAAAGGAGAGGAGAAAAAAACAACTCCCTCCTTAATACACAAAACCACTTCAAAGTTTCCCCTCCTAGGGAGGAATAGCTCAACCTTCTCACACTTCTTTACTCTAAACCACCTTTCCCTTACCCTCCCCCCTCCCCACCCCCATCTTTATGCATATAAATGTGCAGATAACTACAAAAAGAAAAAAATGGAAAAAACAGGAAAAAGAAGTTCGGATATAGGAGGGAAAAAAAAAAAAAAAAGGGAAACCCAGATCAGTCCATTGGTTTCATGGCTCTTCACCCTGTCGTATCTTCCCTTCATTTGTTTCCAACCAAGTTGTCACTTCTACAGGTGTGTTAAAGAATCTGGTTTCCCCAAAAGCTGTCACTCTTAAACGAGCTGGGTATAGTAGTGCATAATTGATTTTAAGCTGTTGCATTTTGCGCTTACAATCTGTAAATTTTGCTCTTTGTTTCTGTAATTCAGGGGAAAAGTCTGGGTATACTGAAATTCTTATGCCCTTGTACTGAATGTTTCTCATTGCTCTTGCCCTTTGGAGAACTGTGTTTTTGTCCTTAAAATACAAAAATTTAATAATCATGGGCCTAGGCAGACTTCCTGAGGGCAATGGTCTGGATGGCACTCTATGTGCACGCTCGATGGCAAAAAAATTTGAGAGAGTCTCTGCCAAATGTTTCTCTGAACCATGCCTCCATAAATTCTGCAGGATGAGCCCCTTCACTTTTTTCTGGGAGACCTAGTACCCTCACGTTCTTCCTACGTGCTCTATTTTCCATCTCATCTATTTTATGGATGCACATATTCAGCTGTTTCTGCATTACTTGCATATCCTGTTTGATCGGGTTTACATCATCTTCTATCTGACTAAGTCTCTCCTCTAGAGCTGTTGTTTGCGCAGATACCTCCTGTATCTCACGTTTAATTAATAACACATCTTCACCAATATGTTTAAGCTGAACAAATACTTAATTTAAGGATAACTTACAGTTATTGATTGCAGAGAGGATCTCCTTCAATGACGGTTCTTCACCTATTATTAAAGTGGATGTGAGTGTATCTTCCACCACCCCTTGTTTCTCCTCAGGGCCCTGGGGTGTCACTACCACGGGTACCCCCGCCGATGCTGCCACTGCAGATCTTTTTGCCTTTGTTGTTGATTTTATTTGTGTATCCGCCATAGAACCCTGACTTTTCCTCCCTCCAGATTGGGCCGCCAAGGGTGGCTGGTGCTGCTGCTCCCCTCCTTTCCTTGGTGTCTGATTTGGCGTGTGCGCAAACCATTCCAATTTTGCAGCAGCCAGGGTAGCCTGGCTCGTTTTTTCCCCCTTGGGACTGCGTAGGGCCTGGGCGCTTCCAGCTGCACCCCCTCCTTCCTGCGTGGCCACCTCATTCCCCCCTCGCCTCCTAGTCATAGCCATACCAGAGGGCGGGTTCGCTCGTGTGCTACGGGACTCACCGGCGGCTGCTCAATCCCGCGTTCGCTTCTCCACCCCCTCGCTCTCACCGGGGAGTGTATGTTGTTCCGCTGTCCCTGCAGGAGAGCCACAGGAGGATCCACTACACGTCCCGGCTTCAGGTATCCGGGCGCCGGCTGCTAGCTCTTCCTCCAGCATCCTCCTCCTTCCTCCTTCCTATCTTTCCACGATCTCAAACATGGGAGCGGGCGCGAGGTCTGGGAGCACAGCGACCTCTCACCTCAGCATCCGGTCACGCCCCCCCACTTCCATCCGACTTGAATGAACAGAATGATATTTTGCTCAGACTTGTCCCTTTGACCAATCAAAACAATCCTAGTGTGACAAATTCCCTTTCCTGCTGCTGTAATCACCATGTCGGATGGTTAGGACGAGGATCCGACTAAAGATATTGAATGGGCGGAAAACTGACCAAAGTAGCGCAGGCACCTTTTCTAAAGTCGGACCAGTTAACAATAAAAATGCTTAATAGACGCAAAGGCAAACACAAGTATTAATCCAAAATGTTCATGGTATAAATCTCATCCAAGAAGTCCATACGCTTGTGTCAGCTTTAAAATCCAGAGCGCAGCTCACGCTGCAGTAAACAGACAAGAAGAAAAGAGAAAAAAATTGCCACTAAGTGTAGTAGTTAAATGCCATTTAGTATAGCCCCTCCCATAATGGGTTACTCACAAGAGGTGGGCAGTATACAGGCTCTTCAATATAGATACATTGGGGGGGGGGGGGTGTCTGTCCGTCTAATCCTAGTGCGCTGAGCAGCGGTGTGTCTCACACTGTGGGGGAGACAGGAGCTGTAACCGGATGATGGCCACCAAAGCCCTCGAGTGGTTCTGGGATCCAGAATGGACTGCAGCATTGCACAGATGGTGGAGAGGGTGCTGACGTCACAAGTCACAGAGTGCGGTGCACTGCATTTTGGAGCATGCGCTGTGCTGTATTCGATCATGCGCACTCCTCTTTCAAGAGCTTGAAAAAGGAGTGCGCATGCTCCGAAACGCGTCACACAGCACCCTGGGACCTGTGATGTCAACACCCTCTCCACCATCCGCTCCACACTGCGCTCCACACTGCGGTCTATTCCGGATCCTGGAACCACTCGAGGGCTTCTGTGGCCATCATCCGGTTACAGCTCTTGTCTCCCCCACAGTGTGAGACACACGGCTGCTAGGATTAGGCGGACAGACCCCCCTCCCAAAGTGTATCTATATTGAAGAGCCTGTATACTGCCCACCTCTTGTGAGTAACCCATTATGGGGACCATATTAAATTGCATTTACTACACAGTGGAGCTTTTTTCTCTTTTCTTCTTGTCAGACCAGTTAAGATGGCTCCAATAGGGAACCATTGATTTGTACACGTCATGTGACATGTACTCCCAAAGTTGGAGCATATGTCGCACCAGCGTGAACTGGGTCTAAAAGGATAAGTTCACCTTTCGTTACATCCTAATCTAGGATGTAACATGTTAAGAACGGATCGGACACATGCACCCCTAACTCCCCAATCTGATAGGTAGCAGGGATCCCGGGATCCCCCCCCCCCCCCCCCCGCTATAACAATTAAAAAACAAAAACAAAAAAAACATGAGTTTACAACTATGCATCTGATATAACCTCGATAGAGGTAAATTATAAGGGCATGGTCCGCTGGCACTTAATGCCAAAAAGAATACAATAAAATCCACCCAAATAAGTCCCCACAATGTTGGAGGGACTGTAAACAACAAGGAACAACACTGCACATTTGGTGGGAATGCCCTAAGATAACAGAATACTGCCGAAGTATATTAGATCATATGGAGACAATAACAGGAGAAAGGATCCCCCAAAACCCCTGGAACTGTTTGTTCTATGGAACAACTAAAACAAGGAAACAATACAAAAAAACCTTAGTTCTGTTTCTGCTCAACGCTGCAAAAGGTCTTATCCCTAAAGAATGGCTGTGCACTAGGAAGCCAAGTATTAAAGAGTGGTTACAGAGAGTGGATCACATTAGCAACATGGAGTACCTATGCAGCGCGGAGCAGGGACGGATTGAAAACTATAGGGCAACCTGGGAGAAATGGAGAATGTTTAAAACGTCAGAAAAATATTCGCAGGCAATGATAGAAATAGGTCAACGTTGTAAGATGTGAGGACAGCAGATCAATAAGGGAGGAAGGGAGGGAAGGGGGGTATATTGATATATAAGACACATTGTATAATTTGAAGATGTGATTTTATGATTTTTGTATGTATATCTATAAAATTTATAATAAAAGATTAAATTATAAAAAAAAAACATGGCCGCGTCACTCATTTACAGCGTTCTGTGAGTGGAAAAACTACAAGGTCCAGCAGCTGTCAGCTTGTAGTCTTCAATGTACTACCATGGAGCTGTGATAGTTCATTCTCTCTTCCTGTCAGGTTGTATCTGCTTTGCCATACGGGCACGCAGATACACTGACAAATCTGCAGGTGACCTGCATGGCATCAGAGATCCGCTGATCGCTGGAATGCTTTACAGGCTCCAGAAACAAAAAAATAATAAATGCATATTTATTTACAGTACCTGCAAAAAAATGTGCATTTATTATTTTTTGCTAAAAGGTAACCTTATCCTTTCTGAAATCTAAGTATTTAAGTTGAGCTATGTCAGTGTAACTAGTATTGACTCAATCTTTGCATTCTGCTGCAGTCAGTGCGCTCCCTGCAGCATATATATTAGTACAAAAGAAAAAAGGTGACTAGAATATCAGTTAAAGGGAAGCTGCTTTCCCAGGACACATGGTGTATCAAAAACAACTGAGTTCAATTAAAGTGATTGTAAAGTCAGAAGGTTTTTTATCTTGAAGTAAACTTCCTCTGCTAACATTTACCTATAGGTAAGCCTATAATACCTATAGTAGTGTAAATATCTCCTAAATGTGTACCTTTTAGGAGATATTTACATTACATTCAGCCAGTGACATCACTGGTGCATGCGCTCTGGAGGAACAGCCACGGGTGCCATACCTCCTGAGCCCTGTACCGTGAGCGATGGCTCTTATGCGTATGCGCGAGAGTGACATCATTGCGGCTCTGGCCAATCACAGAGCCGGAGCCCCAGAAGCAAGATGGGTAAAAATGGAAGTGCTGACACAGCTTCGTTTTAAGGTAAGTTTCACATAATGTGCTAGTATGTGATGCATACTAGCACATTATGACTTTACCTTGTAGGGAAAAAAATGTCCACGATATATACAACCGCTTTAATGCATTCTTTGGATTAAGATAAAAAACTTGTGTGCAACAGCTGCCCCAGCAATGTACACAAGTGCCTCGGCCGTCTGGGACTCTCCTCCTGATTGGCTGAGACACAGCAGCAGCCACATTGGCTCACGCTGCTATCAATCAAAGTCAGCCAGCCAATCAGGAGAGAGGGGGCGGAGCTGAACCAAGCTCCGTGTCTGAATGGACACACGGAGCTGTGACTCGGCTCGGGTGCCCCCATAGCATGCTGCTTGCTGTGGGGGCACTCGGCAGGAGCGAGGGCCAGGAGAGAGGAAGAGGGACCCGAGAAGAGGAGGATCTGGGCTGCTCTGTGCAGGAAAAAAAAACAAGACTTTACAATCACTTTAAGTAAATACATATAATGGAGAAGGGGATTACAGCGGTGCCAAAAACAATTTAGAATACAGTTATTATAAAAATATCTAATCTTTAATAGTATACAAATCTAAAAAGACATAGTTCATACATATATTTTTGATATGAATAAAATACACAAGGAGCACTTTACAGCTTTGTATGTTGACCGACACCAGAGATGTTGAAAGGTGGTCGAAGGTCAATTCATCCCTACTAGTTTCGCCAATACATTGGCTTCATCAGGGGAATAAATAAATAGTAGAAAAGAGTAAAGACACTGGAATAGAAAAAAGAAAATCAGTCACGAAGCAAAAATATTGTAGCATAAATCAATGAGCGATTGAAAAACGGAGATCAAAATTTTTTCCAACCAAGACCCCACGCTTCCCAAGCAACCACATCACAAACATACCGAGTCAAGCTCCCAGGACACAGATTAAACACCGTCAAGCAGCTGGGGACGATCGTCAAACTCAGCCCTGTAACTGGCTACAGGGGGCCCAAAAGGGTGCCTGTAAAAACTAAAATTGACAAGTTGGTGAAGGCTATTTAAATGGAGCAAAAAAGATTAAGTCCCATCCATTGTTATTCACATAGGCTGATGAGCCTCAAATACATACCAAAGCTAGAAGTGTGAAAAAGGCGAAAAAATGCGCTGGGTGGATCAATGCTTGATACTTGAATATATTGGAATCAAAGAATATGTATTGAAACCAAGGAGACTGAAACAACAGTATAATGCATTTTAATAACATTGATATAAATGTTAGGTGCTTTTAAATAAAGGCACCTTATATATAACAATCAAAAAACATTAGAGTATGAAAAAATATGTATATAGGCACTTACCCTGAAATCGCAAAAGCCAATAAGAGCAGTAGAATGCTCAATGAGCTTTGGGTCAGGCAGTATAGAGAGCTGAATATAGAAACCCCAATAGGCTTCCAAAAAAGTCCAAGGGACTCAGTTATCTAAATATAAATTCAATAAATGCATACAGTCAGCATATAAACTGCCAATCAGCATATAAGTAAATGAAGAAAAGGAGGGAAAAGACACTCCTTCCAAATGTATGGGAAGATATTAGTTTTACCTTATTCAAGAACAGCCAAACCACAGTGCATAACAGTCAACAAGTAAATGAAAGGACTTGGGCAGCTTTATAAGCCCCCCACCCGATCAGCATAACTAGCCAATCGGGAGCGGACAAAAGGCGGCCCAGGCACATACGCATTGTGTGAAGTCGGATGTCTACAATACCCAGAATACCGTGCGCGGTCCATGTCACGTGGTGAGGAGACCCGCGACGATGATCGTATAGGGCGCGGTCACGGTATTGGGCCTATCAATGGATGAGGGGAGAAGCCAAAGCACTCCGCCCATCCAAGGAGGAATGGAAAAAAAGAGGCCGATGTATTGACAAGTGGATAGACAGCAGAGGCTTGGGCCGAAGGGGCAGGCTGACTAAATGTTAGTCAGCCCTTGGGTGTCCATGCAGCCAAAGGCTGTAGAGGGACAAGGTCCCCAGCCGGCATGAAAGCGCAACCCTGCAAGGGCCAGGGCCGACGGGGCAATCCGGAGGTGGGAGCAGGGAAGGTAGAACAGCGGGAGGAATTGGAGGGACAAACAATCAGGTGGTTCAGTGTTACTACACACAACCGATAGTGACTCCCTGGATACAGCGCTCACGGAAAAAAGATTAAAGAATAAAGATATAAGAAAATGGAAATAATACAATACATTGAATGAAGCCTTGAATCAAGATTGATCTAAATATATATATAAACACATTACAATAATACAGGATAGGATATAATAGGACACAAAAAGAACAATTCAATGCTAAATCAGAGAAAAGATTTAAAGCTAATATATTCATTTAACCCAGGAAATTTTACAGCGTCCAGTGCGTGTATCCATCTAGTCTCCAAATGGAGCAAAGTAGTGTCGATATTGCCGCCTCGAACATGTAAGGGAAAGTGTTCAAGTGCAGCAAAGCGAACAACACCAGGATCATAGTTGTGTTCTCTAGCAATGTGTCTATTTAAGGCAGTTGTGGTTAGATGTTTATACAGAGGTGTGATGTGGTCTTTTATACGTTTAAGGAACGGACGGTTGGTCTTCCCAACGTAGAAACAACCGCATGAACACAGGGCCAGATACACTACTCCAATTGTTTTGCATGCAACTCTATGTTTAATATGATGAGTCTGGCCATTCGGGAGTGCAACATCTCTTGAATTAAAAACAAAGGGACAAATGTCGCACATACCACATGGGAAGGTGCCAGCAGCGGAGTGATCCACCGGGCCTCAAACCATGTGGTGGTTGTGAACTAGACGGTCCCTCATAGAGGGGGCACTTCTGTATGTCATTTCTGGGTATTATTTTAAAAAAATTTTAATGGTACTATCTGCTGTCAAGAGTGGCCAGTATTTTTGAAAAATACTTCTCATTTGACTGTGCTGTTTGGAAAACTGAGTGATGATCCTGACAGAGTGATTCGATTTTGCAGGTTTAATTGAATGAATGAGATCATGTCCATTCCGTTTAGTGACCCTATTGAAGGCCCTCTTCAGCAGGGAGCGACTGTATCAACGCTGGAGAAGTCTTCCATATAGATCGTTGGCTGCCAAATGAAAATCGGAGTCCAATGTAAGTTCCTCCTAAGTCTTAAAAATTGACTATAGGGGATGCTGTCAAGTAAGGGCTGAGGGTGTGCACTAGTGGCATGTAGGATAGTATTGCCTGCAGAAGATTTACGATACAGGGATGAATGTAGAGTTCCACCCTCACCCACATGAATTTGCAAATCCAAGAAACTAATTTTAGATTGACTGCATTCCATTGTAAAAATTAGATTATAAACATTGATAGCCAGTAGGTCCACCAGCCGAGAGAGTTCATCTTGACTACCAGACCATAAAATAAAACATCATCAATATACCTGTGCCAGGCAATAATGTGTTGGAGTAGTCCTGATAAGGATTCCTGAGAAAAGAGGTCCCTCTCCCACCCCCCCAGGTACATGTTGGCGTATGAGGGGGCACATTTGGTCCCCATAGCCACCCCCTGCACCTGGAGGAAGTGGGGGGAACCAAACATAAACACATTTCTAGTCAAGATGAACTCAAGCAGTCAAAGGACAAACTGGCCATAACTGTCAAACAGAGATCTGCGCTCTAGAAGGTGAGTGCGGATGACCTCAATTCCCTTGGCATGTGGATTTGAATTGTATAGACTTTCAACGTCTAAGGCAATCAACCATGTATTGGGAGGCACCTGTTTTCCATCTATATTGTGATCAGTAGTGTCCTGAACATAGGAAAAGAGAGCAGTTACGTGAGGTGTTAAATACTTATCCACAAGAGCGCTAGCATTTTCTGTTAAACTTTGGTAGCCAGAGACGATGGGTCGTCCAGGTTGTTGTGAATTCATGAACAAATATATTTTATATTTACTGGCAGAAACATGGGAGATGCTTAGGCCTCAAAAAGTAGATGAACTGTGATGTTGCAATAATTGAACTGTTGCCCTTTTGGAGACCTTTAGGACAAAATAGACGTTCTCATGTTTTACCAAGTTTTTCTACTACTTCAAATATTGAAGACTTTTACAAGCATGTATTGTGAGGAAAACTCATGGAACAATGACTGCTCTTGTCACAAAACAAGGAGATATTTACATGATATTAGTGAATAAACGAAAACTATCCTTATAGCCATAGGATACAAGGTTATACAGACTATTCTCACATAGAAATAACCTCACCTGGCCTAAACCTATTGTGTTCAAGTGAGGGACTGTTTAAATAGCTAACACCTTGGCTAACAAAACTCATTGTGTGAATTTTAGGATCTGTTTAGACAAACAAGTCATCTTTAAACATCCAGTGGGAAAGATTTGAAGTTGGTGCAAGTCAAAAATATATTAAAAGTACCTATAAGGTTATTATAAGTCATTTCAAACTATCTATGACATTGTAGGTCACAGAGACATATTATAATTTAGGGCATCTGCGGACCCAACAACTGTGGTATAAAAATATATATATATGAAAGTGTGATTTTATAAGTAGAAGTGTTTTAAGAAACTAATTAGTATTAGGAAAAACTTATAATTATGATTATAACTATATAAGACTGTAGCCTATGTTTAGATAAACAAATATTCATTGGAAATACCAGAATTATACAGGTATCCATATACAGATAATCATTTTTAGGTAGTATTGATGAATATATATAACAACGTGTGTATTTCATAGACCAGTTTTTATAGAGATACATATATATAACCAGTTATGTAAAAATGATTAATCAAGGTTATACTGAGTGTATTTTACATTAGACCAATTACCAGAACATTTAAAGGTATATACTATTCTTACCATTATGCACATTATGAAAATAGAACGTATTAACTTAAAAGGATAGACTCAAGACACATGTGAGACACCTGGTGGTTGGAGATGGTATTATGCGGACTCCCTAAATTTCCAGAGAAGGTTAATAATTAAGTCTCTTAAACCAATAGAAAGATGCCACCTCCTTTTGGGCAGAGCCATTATAATTTTTATGGTCTTATTATCTGAAATGGTATTTAGAGGCAAGTAAGATGCCAAGAGAGGGAAAGAGAAAGGGAGAGCTAAATAGAGAGCTCAGGGATCCACCCTGAGGGGGGACACTGGGAGATACACACACTCCCAGACTGACACTCATGCACCATGCATGAATACATATCTTTACATTCATGAAGATTCCTCGACACCTAATACTTAGAACTCGGAGGTCACAAGAAGTAAATCCTCTTTAACCACTTCCCGCCCGCCCTATAGCGGATTGACGTCCGGGAAGTGGTTGTGTTATCCTGACTGGACGTCATATGACGTCCAGCAGGATAACATGCCGCAGCGCGCCCCTGGGGGCGCGCATCGCGGCGATCGGTGGAGCGGTGTGTCAGTCTGACACACCGCTACACTGATCTTGGTAGAAAGCCTCCGGCGGAGGCTCTTTACCACGTGATCAGCCGTGTCCAATCACGGCTGATTACGCTGTCAATAGGAAGAGCCGTTGATCGGCTCTTCCTCACTCGCGTCTGACAGACGCAAGTAGAGGAGAGCCGATCGGCGGCTCTCCTGGCAGGGGGGGTCTGCGCTGATTGTTTATCAGCGCAGCCCCCCCTCAGATCACCCCACTGGACTACCAGGGATGCCACTAGGACCACCAGGGAAGGGGCAACGTGGATGGCCAGGTATGTACCCCATGGCCATCCACATGTGCCCAATCTGTGCCAATCAGTGCCCACAAATGGGCACTGATTGGCACTATTATGTCCATGATATGCCCAGATCTGCCCAGCAATGCTCTATCAGTGCCACCTGTCATTGCCCATCTGTGCCACCTGTCATTGCCCATCTGTGCCACCTGTCAGTGCCCATCTGTGCCCATCAGTGCCCACCTATCAGTGCCCATCAGTGCCACACATACGTACCCATCAATGCCACCTACGAGTGCCCATCAGTGCCGCCTATGTGTGCCCATCGGTGCCACCTATGAGTGCCCATCAGTGCCGCATACCAGTGCCACCTATCAGTGCCCATCAGTGCCACCTATCAGTGCCCATCATCAGTGCCCGTTAGTGCCACCTCATCAGTGCCACCTCATTAGTGCCGCCGTATCAGTGCCCATCTGTGCCGCCGTATCAGTGCCCATTATTGAAGGAGAAAGCGTACTTATTTACAAAAAAATTTAACAGAAACAAAGAAAAATTTGTTTTTTTTCGAAATTTTCGGTCTTTTTTTATTTGTTGCGCAAAAAATAAAAACCGCAGAGGTGATCAAATACCACCAAAAGAAAGCTCTATTTGTGGGAACAAAATGATACAAAATTTGTTTGGGTACAGTGTAGCATGACCGCGCAATTGTCATTCAAATTGCAACAGCGCTGAAAGGTGAAAATTGGGCTGGGCGGGAAGGTGTCTAAGTGCCTGGTATTGAAGTGGTTAAGAGTATCCATTTTGAAACTACGGCAGCCATCTTAACTCTGGTAACCAGCCAATAGGAACTGTAGCCATCCTGGAATGGGTAATTATGTCATGTTGATTTTATCTTGTATGTTCTCTCAAATATTGATATGTTCTCTCAAATATTGATGTATTGAATATTATACAATTGATATTCATTCTCCCGAATCAATAACCGCCTTGTAGATTTTTCTCTAAAGATTCAATTTTTCATTATATTTTTCTTTTTGCATAGTTGCCACATTTATTGACAAAACAAACGTCTAATTTATTTCACATTGTTAACCACTTACTTACCTGCAGTATAGTAACGGTTGGACGTGTGAAATACTGATGTTCTGTTTAATTGTCAAGTTCATAAGGTTATTGATTCTACCGAGAAGTTGTCATGGTGGTATTATGTCAAAGGGACGATACGCCAATTTTTGCAAGTGTTTTTATTGATTTTCAAGACGTTCATGTAACGCAATCGGTATCTTAATTTCATGTGATTATTTGTTTTTGTCAATCAATAAATAACTGTTTTGTATGCCCACACGTCTCCGTGAATAAGTTTCACATGCACAGACTGTGTCATATAGATTGATTTTGTATCTTAAAAATATCCTCGTTAAAAATTACTCAATGATAATTATTGTGCGGGAAACCTGTCCTTAAAAAGGCACAACTTATTATTACTTATTATTCACGACAAGGTGGCTGTTGCAATGACTTGTGCACTTTTGGTAAAGAATAGAAGGTTGGAATTTTTGGATCCTTTACATTCAAATAATTCCATGTACTAAAGTCGATAATACCCAATTGATAGGCCTCAAAGATTAAACCATAATATTCACTGTTAAAGTTCTGTATCAGTGTTTTGGAGATAGGGCGGTACCAATGCCTGTTGCCAAGGATGTCCAAGCACATGCGCTCATATGCGAGGACATCCATGACAGCGACGTTGCCGTCCTTATCAGCAGGCTTAATAACCAGATCAGGGTGACACTGTAGTTCTCGAAGGGCTTTCCGATATCTAGAGGATAAATTGTGTGTATGGATTTTTTGCAAATCCATGTTTTCAATCTCAAACGTAGTTTGTTGGACAAAGGCCCATGTGTTGGGATTGGTTTGAAGTGAAGGGAAAGTACGGAATTTGGGTTTAAAGGACATAGGGGGAGGGAAGGAAACACCAGGAATGACAACACCACAAGGCATAGAAAGTGATTCATGGTCACCAGTGTGTCCCTCCTCCCAAAGCTGCATGAGATCATCCAAGGCCTGAAGTTCAATATCTGAAGATTTGGAAGAGGTAGACTCCGAAGATCTCAGAGGGGGAGTTTTGTCATAGATGACCTTAAATAGAAGACGTCTAGCAAATAAATGTATGTCCTTGATTAGTTGGAAACGATCAAGGTCAGTTGAGGGGCAAAAAAGTGAGACCTAGTTTCAAAACATAAATCTGTTCGTCTGTAAGATTCACAGACGAGAGATTGACAATTTCAAGTCCTGAGAAACCCTGATCTAAAGGGGCTGAGATGGATTCATTAAATCTGGTGTCTTTCCTAAAAAAAATAGGTGCCACTTTAGGATCAATGGAGAGAGTGCTAGTGGGAAAAAGTGAAGATAAGGTGGGTTCACTGGCCCGACGGCCGGTGGCAGAGGAGACCGAGGTGGAAGGGATAGGGGTGGCCATGCGTAGTGGGAGATGTGATGGTAGGTTAGAAGATAAAGGTGTAGACGAGGGTCTACCAATGGAAGGAAAAGGGATAGACAGTAGTACTTTGGAGGAGTGTGTACGAACTGCTGAAGGTTGACGTGTGGAAGTGGGTCCAAACGTGCGATGAAGAAAAGCAGTGGAAGTAGAAGTGCGATCCCCTTTTCTTTTTTTGGGAAATCTCTCCTGAGAGAGTTCACGATAGGTGGTAGATGAACTAGGAGAGAAAGTTACAGAGTTAACATTGGGTACTTCATTGTCTGATTTCGGTGCTTCGGCAGTATGGGGTTTAGAGGAAGGCTTATTGTAGTTGCTTTGACTCCACTTGTAGGCAAAGCCATTCTCGTGAGCCGATTTGTCACGAAGGAACTCGCCCTCCTTAATATTTATAAACCCTAAGGTGTATTCCTCCAGATGTACCCGCAGATCTTTATCGCGTTTAGTAAATCTAGGAGTGGATGTACCAAGACCATATTTGTCTTACCAATTGCTGATCTGAAGATCCAATTAGTTGAGTTCTGATTCATACTGTTTACATAATATGGAAATCATTTCAAAGCAGCACATTTGGAGGTTGTGCTCCCATGATTGTTTAAGGGAATCATTAATTTTCCTCAGGTTGGGAAAAATTTGGATCCTCAAGCCCCAAGGTACTATGCTATTCTGGGAGTATTTTTCAAAATACGCCTTATGTCAATAAGTGCTTACCTTCTTTTCAAGAAGGCGCTGCAGTCTCATAAATGCACGGTCAAGATCATCATCAGAAATATTGGCCTCCGTTTTAGATGACCGAATCTTTGTCATCAGGTCCTCAAAGGCCTCACCACAAAAATCCTCCATATTGACCCACAGCAATGAATGAAAATATAATAGGGTAATTCAAAAAGATTTTTCAATTTTAAAAGGGGAAAAAGGATACATGGAAAGACAAAAGAGTTTAATATGTTCAACAAAGTAAATGTATTTTTATATTTGGTAACTAGAGGGACATACCAACCAAAAATGGCGTATTGAAACACCTAGCTATAGAAAGAAAAGAGGTAGTGGGTAGAATGTCCTAATAAATACGGCACCTCATCCCTAAACAAATATGTATAATGGAGCAGGGAGAAGGGGATTATAGCGGTGCCAAAAACAATTTAGAATACAGTTATTATAAAAATATCCAATCTTTAATAGTATACAAATCTAAAAAGACATAGTTAATACATATATTTTTGATATGAATAAAATACACAAGGAACACTTTACAGTTTTGTATATTGACCAACACCAGAGATGTTGAAAGGTGGTCGAAGGTCAATTCATCCCTACTAGTTTCGCCAATACATTGGCTTCATCAGGGGAATAAATAAATAATAGAAAAGAGTAAAGACACTGGAAGAGAAAAAAGAAAATCAGTCACAAAGCAAAAATATCGTAGCATAAATCAATGAGCGACTGAAAAACAGGGAGATCAAAATTTTGTCCAACCAACACCCTACGCTTCCCAAGCAACCACATCACAAACATACCGAGTCAAGCTCCCAGGACACAGATTAAACACCGTCAAGCAGCTGGGGACGATCGTCAAACTCAGCCCTGTAATTGGCTACAGGGGGCCCAAAAGGATGCCTATAAAAACTAAAATTGACAAGTTGGTGAAGGCTATTTAAATGGAGCAAAAAAGATTAATTCCCATCCATTGTTATTCACATAGGCTGATGAGCCTCAAATACATACCAAAGCTAGAAGCATGAAAAAAAGGCGCTGGGTGGATCAATGCGTGATGCTTGAATATATTGGAATCAAAGAATATGTATTGAAACCAAGGAGACTGAAACAACAGTATAATGCATATTAATAGCATTGATATAAATGTTAGGTGCTTTTAAATAAAGGCACCCTATATATAACAATCAAAAAACATTAGAGTATGAAAAAATATGTATAGAGGCGCTTACCCTGAAATCGCAAAAGCCAATAAGAGTAGTAGAATGCTCAATGAGCTTTGGGTCAGGCAGTATAGAGAGCTGAATATAGAAACCCCAATAGGCTTCCAAAAAAGTCCAAAGGACTCGGTTATCTAAATATAAATTCAATAAATGCATACAGTCAGCATATAAACTGCCAATCAGCATATAAGTAAATGAAGACAAGGAGGAAAAAGACACTCCTTCCAAATGTATGGGAAGATATTAGTTTTACCTTATTCTAGAACAGCCGAACCACAGCGCATAACAGTCAACAAGTAAATGAAAGGACTTGGGCAGCTTTATAAGCCCCCCACCCGATCAGCATAACTAATTAGCCAATCGGGAGCAGACAAAAGGCGTCCTGGGCGCATGCGCAGTGTCCGAAGTCGGATGCCTACAACACCCAGAATACCGTGCGTGGTCCATGTCACGTGGTGAGGAGACCCGTGACGATGATCGTATAGGGCGCGGTCATGGTGTTGGGCCTACCAATGAATGAGGGGAGAAGCCAAAGCACTCCGCCCATCCAAGAAGGAATGGAAAAAAGAGGCCCATTGACGAGCGGATAGACAGCGGAGGCTTGGGCCGAAGGGGCGGGCTGACTAAATGTTAGTCAGCCCTTGGGTGTCCATGCAGCTAAAGGCTGTAGAGGGACAAGGTCCCCAGCCGGCATGAAAGCACAACCCTGCAAGGGCCAGGGCCGACGGGGCAATACGGAGGTGGGAGCAGGGAAGGTAGAACAGCGGGAGGAATTGGAGGGACAAACAATCAGGTGGTTCAATGTTACTACACACAACCGATAGTGACTCCCTGGATACAGCGCTCACAGAAAAAAGATTAAAGAATAAAGATATAAGAAAATGGAAATAATGCAATACATTGAATGAAGCCTTGAATCAAGATTGATCCAAATATATATATAAAACAACACATTACAATAATATATATTCCATTTGACAGTAACCTATGTAAGTTACAAGTAACAAAGTAAAGTTAAATCAATCCATAATATGAATCAGACTAAATTAGTCCCTAAAATTATAAAGGGACAAAGAAGCAGTGGGCAATTGGAGGAGGCAGGAAGTGGAGAGGAGATGGAAACACAGAAAACGAGAACCTAATGGCAAAGGAGGGTCAGATAATGTAGAGGCCCAAAAATGGATGCACAGATAGGACACAAAAAGAACAATTCAATGCTAAATCAGAGAAAAGATTTAAAGCTAATATATTCATTTAACCCAGGAAATTTTACAGCGTCCAGTGCGTGTATCCATCTAGTTCAGCCATTACATTCAGCCAGTGACATCACTGGCGCATGCTCTCTGAATGAACAGCCACGGGTGCCATTCCTCCTGAGCCCTGTGCCGTGAGCGATGGCTCTTATGCGCATGCGCGAGAGTGACATAATTGCGGCTCTGGCCAATCACAGAGCCGGAGCCCCAGAAGCAAGACGGGTGAAAATGGAAGTGCTGACACAGCTTCGTTTTAAGGTAAGTTTCACATAATGTGCTAGTATGTGATGCATACTAGCACATTATGACTTTACCTTGTAGGAAGAAAAAATGTCCACGATATACAACCGCTTTAATGCATTCTTTGGATTAAGATAAAAAACCTATGTGCAACAGCTGCCCCAGCAATGTACACAAGTGCCTCGGCCGTCCGGGACTCTCCTCCTGATTGGCTGAGACACAGCAGCGGCCCCATTGCCTCCCGCTGCTGTCAATCAAAGTCAGCCAGCCAATCAGGAGAGCAGGGGCGGAGCTGAACCAGGGCTCCGTGTCTGAATGGACACATGGAGCTGTGACTCGGCTCGGGTGCCCCCATAGCAAGCTGCTTGCTATAGGGGCACTCGGCAGGAGCGAGGGCCAGGAGAGTGGAAGAGGGACCTGAGAAGAGGAGGATCTGGGCTGCTCTGTGCAGGAAAAAAAACAAGACTTTTACAATCACTTTAAGTAAATACAAAATATCTTTATAAATGTTAAATATTGAATGAAAATAGTATAAAGAATTACCCACATATATAAATACCCTTCTTCCACCAATAAAAAAAGACAACATTGTCTTTTTTTTATTGGTGGAAGAAGGGTATTTATATATGTGTGTGGATTTTTGATACTATTTACATGCAATATTTGATATTTATAAAGATATTTTTATTTACCTAAAGTAATATTAAAGTCTTGTTATGTTTTTTTTTTTTTTGTTTAAAAATAAGTCCTACTTACCTGCTCTGTGTAATAGTTTTCTGCACAGGGCAGCCCCAATCCTCCTCTCCTTGGGTCCCTCACCGGCGTTCCTGGCCCCTCCCTCCTGCCAAGTGTCCCTACAGCAAGCAGATTGCCATGCGAGGCCCAAGCCAAGCCGTTGCTCTGTGT
The DNA here is from genome assembly GCF_042186555.1 of Aquarana catesbeiana. Taxonomy (NCBI): domain Eukaryota; kingdom Metazoa; phylum Chordata; class Amphibia; order Anura; family Ranidae; genus Aquarana; species Aquarana catesbeiana. The sequence continues at coordinate 409,923,350 of NC_133326.1, read as the reverse complement.
CCATTTAGACATGGAGCCGTGGCTCAGCCCTGCCTTCTCTCCTGATTGGCTCACTAACTTCGATTGACAACAGCGGGAGCCAATGGCGCCCACTGCTGTGTCTCAGCCAATCACGAGAGCCTGGACAGCTGAAGCACTAGTGCAACATCACTAGATTGAGCTGGGGCTCAGGTAAGTATTGGGGGGGCTGCTGCACACAGAGGGATTTTTATCTTAATGCCTTTAAACAACTTTAAAGTATAACTAAAGGAAAAACTTGTTTTGTTTTTATTTTTGTTTTGGTGGAGAAGTATTCGAACACAATTCGATTGTTATTGCTGTCTGTGCCCCCATTAGGAATATTCACCCTATTTGTCCTGTTTAACATTATCATTGAAAGTAAAAGAGAATCCCAAATTTTGGATTATCCCCTGAAAAGTATTAGAGGAGAAATTGACCAATAGGGACACTAGTTCTGGTGACCTGGGGGAGCCCAAGGGATTTCCTTTAATTTGCAGGGATTTCGGGGATCCCTTGCTGCCAATTGCCTCTCTGATAAAGGTGGTAGCAACATCTGTGTATTTGGGGATTACTATACATTGTGATATCTCCAAGTACGCAGAGTTAAATATTAAGCCACTGCTTATTAAATTTAAACAGAAAGCCACAAGTTGGTCTAAACTACCATTTTCAGTAGGGGGAGAGAAAACCTCATTAAAATTATATGGATGCCACAATTTCTATATGTTTTACATAATGCTCCAGTGTGGCTCCCTATGTCCCTTTTTTAACTGGATACTATATTTTGCATGCTTATTTGGAAAAAGCGTTACTCGCGTATTAAGTTTTAGCAGGAAGCTAAGGAGAATGTTGGGCTAACTGTTCCTAACCCATTTTTATAGCACATACATATACAGCACAGCTCCAGTATTTAATGGGATGGGAGGAGGATCTGAGCGCAGATCCAATAAGGAAAATATTATCTACAATATTTTTAGGTAAAAAGTTCATAGATTGTTTAGAGGCAGGTTAGTTTAGAATAGCTAAACACTACCCCACATTAGTTATGATAGATAAGATATGGAACAGGGTTAAAGAACACTGTAATTATAATGGGTATACTGATTACACCTAAATTTTTCTGAATTCAAATTATTAAAATTGCAGGGTTTAAATTATTGGTCAGAGTGAGGTTTAGTGTACATCCCACAGTTATATGATGGTCAACTTTTGAAAGATTTTCACACTTTACAGGAGGGATTTGGCTTGCCCACCAAAGTTTTTTTTCAATATTTACAGCTCTGCAGTGATGGGAGTAAGTCACACATGTGCAAGTCACAAGCAAGTCTCAAGTCTTAACCTTCAAGTCACAAGCAAGTCCCAAGTTACTGTGGCGAAAAGCAAGCAAGTCAAGTCGAGTCCCTGCTAGAAGTCAAGCAAGTCAAGTCAAGTCATTTATTTTGGTAAAGTCACAAATTAAGTCAAAATACTGATCTACCCCAAAGCCGGGACTTGGGGGGAGCTTTCTTTTGGGGGGGGGGGGCGGCTTTTGCCTAGGCCAAGACACAGCACTGGTGGTGCCAAGTCATTGCAAGTCAAATAGCCCAAGTCAAAGTCAAGTCGCAAGTCATTAGTGATAAGTCAAAGTCAAGTCGAGTCATTTATTTAATTTTGTCAAGCAAGTCGCAAGTCCTCAAACAGGTGACTCGAGTCTGACTCGAGTCAAGTCATGTGACTCGAGTCCCCCACCTCTGCAGCTCTGCCATGCTATTCAAACGCAGTCGAGACTGACCTCTTGGGTTCATATTACACCCACAATTCTTAAACCAAAGCTTTATAGTGGATTGCTACAGAAAATGTCAAAGTCAAATTCTCTGAGGTGTAGGCCACATTGACGAATGGACATTGGCCCCTCTACTGATGAGGAGTGGTCAGATGTTCTTAATAATATAGGACAAGTATCTCTTTCTGCATCTCAGAGACTTACTCAACTTTTTATTATAAATCGTGCATATTATACCCCTCAGAAACGTTTTAAAGCGGTTGTATTGCCCGCTTGGTCATTTTTGCCTACAGGTAAGCCTATAATAAGGCTTCCGTGTAGGTAAAATGAATATCTTCTAAACCTGCACGGTTTAGGAGATTTTCACCCTTCATGCTGACGCCAGCAGCGCATGCACGCTGAAGGTCCGGCGGCTCGGGCCGTACTGTGAAATACTGAAGCAGAGCATGGTCTCCTCCCTTCGAAGACTGGGCCGCAGGGCAGTGTTCCAACATAATGGCCCCAAACACACCTCAAAGACGACCACTGCCTTGCTAAAGAAGCTGAGGGTAAAGGTGATGGACTGGCCAATCATGTCTCCAGACCTAAACCCTATTGAGCATCTGTGGGGCATCCTCAAATGGAAGGTGGAGGAGCGCAAGGTCTTTAACATCCACCAGCTCCGTGATGTCGTCATGGAGGAGTGGAAGAGGACTCCAGTGGCAACCTGTGAAGCTCTGGGGAACTCCATGCCCAAGAGGGGTTAAGGCAGTGCTGGAAAATAATGGTGGCCACACAAAATATTGACACTTTGGGCCCAATTTGGACATATTTACTTAGGGGTGTAGTCACTTTTGTTGCCAGCGTTTAGACATTAATAGCTGTTTGTTGAGTTATTTTGTGGGGACAGCAAATTTACACTGTTATACAAGCTGTACACTCACCACTTTACATTGTAGCAAAGTGTCAGTTCTTCAGTGTTGTCACATGAAAAGATATAATAAAAAAATTACAAAAATGTGAGGGGGGCGTGGCCTGAACGGCCATGTGAGCTGTCGCACTGCACAAAGCTCCCGCTGTAGAACCTCCTCTGATCCTCTTCCCGCTACCAATCCAGACCGAAAACGCCAGTTACTGTGCCTGCGGTACTCCAGGAGAGCTTCCAGCACTGCACGGGGCCCATGATGACTTGCAAAAGAGAAAAAGACGCCGCGGCAGCCATGGAGGCCCAAGATGGTGCTGGCTCTCCCCAGCCTTAGAGAACGTCGCGAGGTGCCGATAAACAAGATACAGGTAGTAAGATCCTTAAGGCTCAAAAGCAGCAGGGAAAGGAGCATCCCAGGGACATGCTGTATTACACACAAAAGCTGCAAGGGACAAGCTGCTCAATCCCCACAAGCACAGACTCCAGCACATCAGACAGACAGACTGCACAGCCTTTCAACATTAGATGATACACTGCCTCTGGATTGCTCCCTTGTCCCTACACCAGACCTGTTTAACACACTGCAGGAAGACACACAGCGACACACACTGAATGAAATCCTGCGTGCTGTTCAGCGCTGCATGGCTTCAGTGGATGGTCTGAAAGAGCAGTTTGGGGGTCTCACCGAAACAGTGTCCCTTATGAGACAGGACCTCCAGAAAATTAGGGAGAGAACCACGGCTGTGGGAGTCAGAATTAGCGAGGTGGAAGATCAGATACCTCCAGACACCAGGACAGCACTACAGCAAGCAGCACTGGCCAACGCCAAAACAGATGACATTGAGAACCGCCTAAGGCGGAACAATGCCCGCATCGTGGGGCTCCCCGAGAAAGTCAAGGGCCGAGACCCCACAGCTTTTACAGAGCAATGGCTGCAAGATATATTTGGCAGGGAGGCCTTCACCTCACTGTTTGCGGTTGAGCAGGCCCACCAAACTCCACCACGGCCCCTCCCCCCGGCAATCCACCAAGATCCATGTTGGCACGGCTCTTAAAATTCAAAGATCGTGAAATCATACTTAGACTTAGGCTCTGTTCATTTTAATGGGACTAAGGTATCATTCTATTCTGATTTTTCAGCCGAGGTGCAATGAAACAGAGCTAAATTTGCAGAGGTGAAGAAACGCCTACAAAAAAATCCAGGTGACTTATGCAAACATGGCACGGCCGGTATAATGTCTGCTGACACTTCAAGTTCACTATACACACAGCGGGACACTTTACAGGTTGCTTAAACCAGCGCTTTGAATAGCTTCGGATGCAGCGTTAAACACCATGTTCAGTTCTATGTCTCAGTGTGTGTCGAGCTTGCACGCTCTTACTGTGTTTCATCATGTCCCAGTTGCAGGGACCCTTTTGTTGGTGCCCAATTGGCACGTTTTACAATCGGTAACTGGCCTGAGGGGAGAAGGCGGCTCCCACTCCATCCAAGAGGGCGACAGCTGCCCGGCGGCCAGGTTACTTGCTATTTCTTATACCCACTCTAGTTGCGCAGTTGCGCTTTGTTTTGAAACCAACACTTCAATGTATTTTTGACCTGCACCTGACAATTTTTCACTATTTAACCATTTGCCCTGGGAGAAAATAACCGATTACTCAGCAAATTGTGACACTATCGCACTCAGGCACATAATCTGGAACTTTGCACACCAGCGCTGTGCTAATCTACTGTGTTTAATATGGCTACCAATTTAATATTGTGGTGGAACGTTCAGGGCGTGCATGATCCGCTAAAATGCACCATGATTAGCTCTTGTCTCAAGAAATTCCACCCGGCCATAATAGGCCTACAGGAAACCCACCTCACAAAAGACACAGTAACAGTTTTACAATATTCCTGGGTGGGCAGGGCTTACCACTCCACGCACCCTGCATACTCTCACGGAGTGAGTGTACTGGTCCACAAATCCTTGGCTTACCAGGAATTAGACTCTGTGGTGGACCCCATGGGAAGACATGTGTTTCTGTACTGTAAACCGTTTACCTTGAATGTAATTTTTGCCTTTGTGTATATTCCCCCTCCATTTTCTAGAGAGATATTGCAGCTTCTTCTGGCGTACCTGGTTGACAAGCCTGAAGTCCATACCATGATCATGGGAGACTTTAACGGTTACTTGGATCCCAGGCTGGACAGGCATCCTCTGGTCCGACCTCACTTGCGCGGTGGGGGCACTATTTTAAGCCGTCTGTTGTCGGAGCTGGGTTGGAAGGACGTATGGCGGTTAAAATATCCCACAACTAAGCAATTCTCCTGCTTCTCAAAAACACATGGTTCTCTCTCCCGCATTGATCTCTGTGTAGGCTCCTCACATATCCTTAACTTGGTTACCAAGGTGGAATATTTTCCTAGGGAGATATCAGACCACTCCCCTATGGTGGCACATTTAATTACCTGTCAAGCTGTCTCCTTTCCGAGAGCCCCGTGGAAACTAAACGCCTTCTGGCTAAAACTCTTTTCCTCACCAGAGCGGGTGGTCAAACAAATAGAGGAATTTTTCCAGAATAACCAATCATACCCCAATCTGTTAATGAAATGGGATACCTTTAAGTCATGCCTTAGAGGCACGTTCATAGCAGAAATTGAGGCCATAAAACAAAACTCGTCAGCCTTCCAGGAGCGGGTGGAGGATCCTGCCTTTGCACTGGGCAGGGGGATTAGACAGGGCTGCCCCTTGTCCCCTCTGCTCTTTGCACTGGCCATTGAGCCTCTTGCTGCCCAGGTGCAGGATCATCCACAGATCAGGGGATTTCGCTATGGTGCCTTGCATGAGAAATTAATGCTCTACGCCGACGACATGCTCCTCTTTCTGGACGTGGACAAATCGTTGTCACATGCAATGTCGTTCATCACAGATTTTGCCCACTACTCAGGCTTAACCAATAACTGGTCCAAATCCGCATTGATGTTTCTGGATGGGGCACCTGGGTCAGATGCGGAGCTCCCTTGCCCTGTCCCTGTAGTAACTTCCTTTAAATACTTAGGTATCCATGTTACGCCCAAGCTGACTGACTACTACAGCCAAAATATATACCCCTTGCTGACTCGCTTCAGAGACAAAATAAACATATGGAACCGACTTAAAATGTCTTTGACGGGGAAAACAAACCTTATTGAGTTGATCCTTATGCCTCAACTGCTATACCTGCTTCACAACACACATGTGATTATTCCACTTAAATTTTTTCCAGTGGTCAACTCCCTATTCAGATTACTGCTTCGGCACAACAAGCCCCCAGGATGAAACTGGAACAATTACAATATTCAAAGGAGGGAGGTGGTTTGGCACTCCCCAACCCTTGGATATACTATTTGGCTGCACAGCTGCAGCACTTGATTGGAGCTATGGCTCCCAAGCCTGCTGGTTCATCAGCCAAATTCCTACTTACTGGCACAGGGGCAGAGTCCGTACCAGAGGGCCTGGAGGCACAGCTGTTCTAACAGCCCAACAAACAAATGCCCACTTACACACTCCTTCAGAAGGTGTGGAATAAGGTCAAACAAGTAATGGGGTACACAGCTTACAGCCCATTATGGAGTAATAAATTGTATGAGGAACTGGCCAAGCTCCAACAAGGACCTAGGTGGCGCCCCATGGGAATAACTCACCTCAGACATGTCTTTTACAATGGGAGACTACTCTCTTTCGCTGACCTGCAATCTAAATTTGCACTGCCCTCCAGAATGCTATTTTACTACCTACAACTAAAGCACGCTGTTAAAGCACAAGGTACAGCAGTGGAATGGGTACATTCACCACTCCTGTTTTCCACATACTACAAAACATACTACATACTACAAAACACAACGGACACAAAGGGTATAATATCCCAATGCTATCTTATGCTTCTATCCGCACTCTTCCCCATGAAAGCAGCGATCCAGTAGGAGGCAGACTTAGGGCCTATTACAAGAGAGCAGTGGGAAGAGGCCCTTCAAGCCGTTGGCCCCTTTCACACTGGGGCGGGGGCGGCGTTGGTGGTAAAGCGCTGCTATTGTTAGCGGCGCTTTACCGGCGGTATTCGGCCACTAGCGGGGCGGTTTTACCCCCCTCTAGCACCCAAAAAAGGGTTAAAAACCACCACAAAGCGCCTCTGTTTCCTACTGTGAAACATGGAGGTGGATCACTGATGTTTTGGGGATGTGTGAGCTACAAAGGCACAGGAAATTTGGCCAAAATTGATGTCAAGATGCAGTATGTAATCAAAAAATTTTGGAGGAACATTTGCATTCATCAGACAGGAAGCTGCACATAGGACATACTTGGACTTTCCAACATGACAATGATCAAAAACACAAGGCCAAGTCGACCTGTCATTGGCTACAGCAGAATAAAATGAAGGTTCTGGAGTGGCCATCTCAGTCTCCTGACCTCAATATCATTGAGCCACTCTGGGGAGATCTTAAACGTGCACAGTTCATGCAAGACAGCCCAAAAATTTACAGCAACTGGAGGCTTTTTCCAAGAGGAATGGGCAGCTTTACCATCTGAGAAGATAAGGAGCCTCATCCACAAATACCACAAAAGACTTCAAGCTGTCATTGATGTTAAAGGGGGCAATACACGGTATTAAAGCGGTGTGTCACTGTCTACACATAATATTTTTTTTTCTAACACTGACACTGTTTAATCTATTTAAATCTTTAACTTACTTTTTCCGTTTCTGCAGCTTTCTGCTCTCATTTTCCTTTAGTAAAGATAACTTATAAAACTTCCTGTAGTTGGTTTTCATCTTGCCTGTGGGCATGTGAAACCCACAGGCATCCTCTTCCGGGATACGGTGCTGCAGACCGACCAGCATGCACCGCCCGTTCTAGCCCCAATCTCGCGCATGCGCAGTAAAGACAAATCGGAGCGCCGTCAAGAGCTCCTGGTTAAGTCTCACGAGATTTGGCGGAGGTTATCCGCAATGTCTCCTGGGATGAAAGACAATGAGATCCCAGGAGACAGTGCGGCGAACAAAGGATATGACGACAATACCCGCAAAGTCCACGCCCACAGCCGCAGGGACAGAAGAAAGGACAGACAGATAACGTAAGGTAGGGAAAAAAAAAAAAAAGCTCCATATGGCACTCGGTGTTGCTTTTAGAAGCCACCGAGATGCTGTTTAAAAAATGGGTGAAGATCCGCTTTAAGAACTGGGGTATGTAAACTTTTGATCAGGGTCATTTGGCTAGTTTCTGTTCTGATTATGATTTAAAAAGAGTAAACACAGTTGATTGATAATATATGGCTTCAGCCAAACACTAACCATGAGTGAAAGAAAAGTTTTTGTGTTACCATTCATTTTCTCTGAAAAATGGCCAAGAAATCATAAATTCTGCCAGGGTATGTAAACTTATGAGCACAACTGTGTGTGTGTGTGTGTATATGTGTATATATATATATATATATATATATATATATATACAGTGGGGATGGAAAGTATTCAGACCCCCTTAAATTTTTCACTCTTTGTTATATTGCAGCCATTTGCTAAAATCATTTAAGTTAATTTTTTTTCCTCATTAATGTACACACAGCACCCCATATTGACAGAAGAACACAGAATTGTTGACATTTTTGCAGATTTATTAAAAAAGAACAACTGAAATATCACATGGTCCTAAGTATTCAGACCCTTTGTTGTGACACTCATATATTTAACTCAGGTGCTGTCCATTTCTTCTGATCATCCTTGAGATGGTTCTACACCTTCAAGTCCAGCTGTGTTTGATTATACTGATTGGACTTGATTAGGAAAGCCACACACCTGTCTATATAAGACCTTACAGCTAACAGTGCATGTCAGAGCAAATGAGAATCATGAGGTCAAAGGAACTGCCTGAAGAGCTCAGAGACAGAATTGTGGCAAGGCACAGATCTGGCCAAGGTTACAAAAAAATTTCTGCTGCACTTAAGGTTCCTAAGAGCACAGTGGCCTTCATAATCCTTAAATGGAAGTTGATTGGGATGACCAGAACCCTTCCTAGAGCTGGCTGTCCGGCCAAACTGAGCTATCGGGGGAGAAGAGCCTTGCTGAGAGAGGTAAAGAAGGAGCCAAAGATCACTGTGGCTGAGCTCCAGAGATGCAGTCCGGAGATGGGAGTAAGTTGTAGAAAGTCAACCATCACTGCAGCCCTCCACCAGTCGGGGCTTTACGGCAGAGTGGCCCAACGGAAGCCTCTCCTCAGTGCAAGACACATGAAGGACTCTTTGTTCTGATGAGACCAAGATAGAACCTTTTTACCTTAATTCTAAGCGGTGTGTGTGGTGAAAACCAGGCAGTGCTCATCACCTGTCCAATACAGTCCCAACAGTGAAGCATGGTGGTGGTAGCATCATGCTGTGGGGGTGTTTTTCAGCTGCAGGGACAGGACGACTGGTTGGAATTGAGGGAAAGACGAATGCGGCCAAGTACAGGGATATCCTGGATGAAAACCTTCTCCAGAGTGTTCAGGACCTCAGACTGGGCCGAAGGTTTACCTTCCAACAAGACAATGACCCTAAGCACACAGCTAAAATAACACAACAACTCTGTGACTGTTCTTGAATGGCCCAGCCAAAGCCCTGACTTAAACCCAACTGAGCATCTCTGGAGAGACCTAAAAATGGCTGTCCACCAACGTTTACCATCCAACTTGACAAAACTGGAGAGGATCTGCAAAGAGGAATGGCAGGTGTGAAAAACTTGTTGCATCTTTCCCAAAAAGACTCATGGCTGTATTAGATTAAAAGGGTGCTTCTACTAAATACTGAGCAAAGGGTCTGAATACTTAGGACCATGTGATTTCAGTTTTTCTTTTTTAATAAATCTGCAAAAATGTCAACAATTCTGTGTTTTTCTGTCAATATGGGGTGCTGTGTGTACATTAATGAGGGGAAAAATGAACTTAAATGATTTTAGCAAATGGCTGCAATATAACAAAGAGTGAAAAATTTAAGGGGGTCTGAATACTTTCCGTCCCCACTGTATACATATACATCTCATATTAGTCTCCAAACACAAAAAACATGATAAGTGAACACTGTCTCTTGAAGTTGTTAAATCAGGTTAGGGAGTCTCCCAAACAAGATATTCAGATGAGATAGTAGATCCAGAACTTTGTAAAAGAATTAGGTGCTTTATTCATACACTGCAGTGGAGAGACACAACAGACACCGATATTCAGCTCTACCAGGCCGAATGAAGAAGGAAGTGTCTGACTTACAAACATCAAGTTTAACAATATATACTTTATGAATATGCATAAGGTCTAGGTGTGACCGTATAGTTTAGTCCAATCAATATGCATATCTTCTTAGTAGCAAGGGAACAGTTAAATGGGTGTATACATCATGTGACTGGCAAAAAATGGATTTCAGCAGTATTTGGCCGGTTCAGACTAGTTTTGATAAGGAAGTCATTTTGAGCAATTTTCTGGGTTCTTATCAGCAGTTTGTGTCATCACATATCCAACAGTTTTGATTTCCCAGGAATTGAAACAAAACAAAAAAAAATGCCTTAAGAAAGTAAAAAAGTGCATTACCAATTCTTAAAGTGATAGAGTCTCTCTCTCTCTCTCTCTCTCTCTCTCTCTCTGTAGCACCCACCTACTTAGATGTGTGCTAGATAGTTAGAGAGGGTAAGAGTTAGGTAAAAATTCCAGGCAATACCCTGTTTTGGTTTAAGCCTGGCTGGGTTTATTTTAAATGGGGAGGAATGACAGAGTAGAATTGGGGGTGGGACTGCATCGATATCATGTACGGGACATGAAAAGCTGTAGCTAGCTGCCATCTTGTGTGGAAGTAGCCATGACAGTTTGGCTAACCATGTAACATTACAGAGAAATCTGAACTCCCTCCTCCCTCCTCCCTTGTCTTAGGAATTCAAAGCTTTTTAAGTTCAACAGAAAAGGTTATCTCAACAGAGAAAACAGAACCAGGCTAGGTCAGTAGAAAAACAGCTTGTTGAAAGGGCAGTGTTCAGGCCTGTCGTAAAACTGTCACCCTCTCCATTCAGAGACCCAACAGGCCCCGGTTGTAAAATATCTGAATACACCTCAGTGGGATAAGTATGAAATTTCAGCATGTTTCATAACTTCCGACTTAGTAGTAGCACAGCCATAATATGGACATATTTAGTTTCCTCAGATAATATGTAACGTTTCAAGTCCAGACACCCCTATGTCAGGTCATATGGGAAACCACTGATACCACTTATTCCTCCTAAGCAGACTATACATTATAGACATAGCATGTTTATACTTGTTTTGAAGGAAATCTCACGCTGAATAATAATATGGATATTTGGAGTCTGTAAACACTATAGATGCAGATATATGAATATGTATCACAAAATCTACCTGGGACGTGGTCATGAGTGTAGACACCTCCCAGCAACCAACCCCTAAACAAGATGACCAGATGATTGGTTACTGGTCGCTGTCAACACCCCCTTTGATTTGACAGAAAAGAGGAGATGCCAAGACAATAGTCAGTTCTTCTTTTACCATCCAAGAAGAAACATCTGCCAAGTCGAGAACCGATTACCTAGCTCATCGATCGAACTCTGATCAACCCTCGGACATTAATTGCAAGTATTCTTTCTTCCCAATTCTACCTTATTTCTTTGTGGCTGTATATTGTCTTTATCTTTTGAAACATCGTTTTTCTGTAAATGTTTTATTTGCATCAACTTTGACCTTTTCATAATAAACCTTTATGTTGAAAAGTGTTAACCTTGTCTCTAAAGCTCTTAATGCAAGCTATAAACGAACCTGCCTCTTGAAGGGCGCTACTGTTGTAGAGTAAGACTCTGAGCAGACCTGTCTGTGGTGGCAGTGTGTGTGGCAGACGCTTATTCTAAAATTATAATTGGTATTGCTAAAATTACGAGTCTCCCCCGGCTTGGTCTTTTAAACGGGGGTGGTGGCAGTTAAAGGGTTAATTGTGTAATTAGCCCAGTGACAATCACTCTCAGGCTGCTCGCACCTAGATTGTGGTCCCGCAAGCTGGAAAATCTTTTTGCTGGGCGCAGCTGAGAGTGGCATTGTTACATAAGTTCCAAAAGTATTCTTACTGCGCTATCCCAAAAAAAATAAATTAGTGAATAGTGATATGAATTCAATATTCGTGAATTAGCTGCAACTAATAAATGCAAGATACACGCATTAAAACTAACATTCAAAATATTAAGCTGTGCTATATACCACACTTGCATGAGTTTTGCAGGTCATGCCAATACACATATAAATGGAAAAAAGTGTTCAATGTCACCCATGATCAGTGCACAAAAAACAATAAACAAATATAACTAAATTTTCAAAAAGAGAAACTTCTATTATAAGTCCATCACAGCAAAAATGATTGATTCGAAAAAGCAATAAGTCCACTGATGTAGACACTCTCCCAGGAGATATATTAGGGATATTTCATGGATGGTGACATGCAGTTCAAACATGACTGGACGTGTTAAGTGTGAGGATATGTTGAACAAAAAAGTGCCTCCACCACAGATATTGCTCCCGCTTACCAGCTCCCTAGGTCCCCTTTCACAGAGACCCAACGTACTTTAGGCTTTTACCCATCCTCGGGTGTTAAGGTAGCTGTCAGCGCCAGAAAGACTTCCCCCCGCTTTCAATAAGAGATGTCATCCAATCTCTCCGGAATTTTCTCCTTCAACTTCTCGTCGGTCTCTGACTGCCTAAAGTACGTTGGGTCTCTGTGAAAGGGGACCTAGGGAGCTGGTAAGCGGCAGCAATATCTGTGGTGGAGGCACTTTTTTGTTCAACATATCCTCACACTTAACACGTCCAGTGTTTGAACTACATGTCACCATCCATGAAATATCCCTAATATATCTCCTGTGAGAGTGTCTACATCAGTGGACTTATTGCTTTTTCGAATCAATCATTTTTGCTGTGATGGACTTATAATAGAAGTTTCTCTTTTTGAAAATTTAGTTATATTTGTTTATTGTTTTTTGTGCACTGATCACGGGTGACATTGAAAACTTTTTTCCATATATATGTGTATTGGCATGACCTGCAAAACTCATGCAAGTGTGGTATATAGCACAGCTTAATATTTTGAATGTTATTTCGACTATGTGTATTGGCATGACCTGCAAAACTCATGCAAGTTTGGTATATAGCGCAGCTTATTATTTTGATTGTTACGTAAGTGACAGCGTGGTGTGAGGTTGGCCGGTCCTTCGTTGCAAGTTAGCGAGGAGGGCAGGGATCTGACACCCGCATTCGTCACAGTGACCACCTGCATTCTGTCAAAAGTGACGCCTTGTTTGACCAGTGAGAGGTGCTGGAGGACAGGTTGATATGACACAGGATGTAGTTAGTTGTATGGATCACCCTGAGCCTATCATTAATTTGTATGGGCAGGGGTTTATAGGCCTATATAAACTGTGGGTCACATGCTCCGGGGGGGGGCTTGCTGATGGGAAGAGAACAGCAAAGGAAGACAGTATGTAGAAGCTGGTGCAACTTAAGAACTCTCCCCTCCGGGGAGGGAAACATGCCTTCACAGGAGGAGAGATGGAGGTGATAACTGTGGGAACCTGCAACATCTAAAAAGGAGAGGCTGCTATTACCAACAGAAGAGAAGGAAAACTGGGAGAGGACCCTCTTATGGCAAACATGGACGGTCGCTCAAATGTACACGTGAGTGCAAACCCAGGGGAGCAGTATTTCCAAGGACTGAGGGTGCTGAGGATCACCCGGGGGAAATTTCATCAGTCTGTCCAAGAACTCTATTCAGAGTATTGTTCTTAGGACTTAAATTGGATATGCTGTTGGGAAATAGTAGTAAACAGGAGGGAGAAGATTTGCAGACCATTATAGGAACGAAGTTAAGAAGGCAACTCATATTTCCGGAGGATTTGTTCACATTCTTTCTGCTTTATACAAATGGAAAGAATAAAGTACTTGTTATTTGTTCAAGACTGCCTGCGGTGTCATCAATGCAAGGAAGTGGGGGGTAATGGAACACACTGGCGAAAAGGAACAAACTACCCAGCAGCTCCTACGGGGGGTGTGCGCTTCATGGAGGTCCCACCGAGATTTTACCTTTTTCAGCTAGTCCGTTACCCCTAGCAACCTTGCATTCAGTAACCGGCATCACCACTCTTTATTCAAAAATGTATCCTGCTATACAAATGAAAATGTGGAGGGAGTTGTGGGTGTCGCTGTTGCCCTTGGAAACATGGACACAGGGGATGGTGTGGTGCCGGAGATTATGCAGGGACCATTTCTCCTACAGTTGGGACATTGCAAGGAAGTATTTTCACTATAAAATCAGTTTATTGTTTAACCTGCAGTTCTATTGTGCCTGCCGACAGGGGTCGCTAAATCGCACAATAGAAATAAAGGGCTACAGTTCCTCAAGCACTGGATCAGCGAGAGGAGGGGGTGGAGTTACGCCCCAGAGGAAAGTTCTCCAGCGTCACACATGTTGTGCTCTCAGCAGTGAAAGATGGCACGGAGCTTTACCCGCCCGCCGGCCATGCAACAAAATACTGAACCGCAGGAACGGATTCTTGTTGACACCGGCATCCGCCTGGAAGTTACCGGTGGGCTAGCGTTAGGAGAAGTGGATGGAGTAGAAAGACTATGCCTGATCTGTCACGGTTGTCTGAAACCCACCATGGGAGTCACCGCCTGGGTTCGCTGTGCCAACTGCAGCTTGCAGCTAATGCGGCTGGGATCTGATCAGCAGGAGGTGAGCTATTACTACATGGACAGTGCCACCGGACTCTGCACACCGCAAGCCTCAAACCTCCGCGGGCCGGAGAGGGCCGAGATACCATTGGAAGTGCAGAAGAAACGCCGGAGGTCCAGGTAGGATCTAAAGGGGAGACCTGTGGTCTGGTCGGGACTCCAGGGGTTGTTAGAGTAATTGAGCAAGCCCCAAGAAGTTCCCCGGAAATGCCGACCTGTACAAGTAAGCCCCCTCGTTGAACCTGTCCAGAGGGAGCCATTAGATGAAGAGGGTGATCTCTCAGGTGAGCTGGGCAGGGGAAGCAAGGGCCGAGCCATAGATTGGGGTTCCCCAGAAGTGCTGGAGAGGTATGCATCGCTCGAACATTTGTTTGTCTGGTCTTCTCCAGAAGAAGGTGGTTCCAGTGATGAGGAGTGGTATGTGGAGAGCTCCACGTCTTTAAGTGCTATCGCTGGGGCTCCGGAAAGCATTGCCACCTTCCCAGCACCCCCAACACCCTTAATTAAGACGTTCACGGACGCATTGCTCAGTCAAATACCTTCATTTCAGCAAAGGGCTATTAGGGCCCCAGATTCATGTGTGTTACCTGAAAGAGGAAAACCAAGGGAACTCCCATGTTTGTCAAGGTTCCAGAGGGACATTCAGAAACAGGTTGCACAAGAATGTGGATTTGATTATCCTTATGTTCTTGAGAAAATTATGAACATAGTGGAAGCTTCCTGGGAACAATGGGAAAGGGACCTTATTTGGGACTACCTGCATGTACCAAAGCCCCAAAGGACACCTGACCATACAATGTGGGTACGATTCCAGGACATATTTAAAGAATGGCGGCAGGGATGAGCCATTTATAAAAAACGTGTTCTGGTTCAGAAACCTGGTCAGCACACCAGGAGCTTTTCTATATCCGTTAAAGGGGAAGGAGACTCACGGAAACGATTGCCAGACCCCCGGTTTTACCTGTAAGGTGTTGTCATAGGTATGCTGGACTAATCCTTGAACTGCGTGTGTGCAGATGGGTTAGGGTGGGCTATCCCATGGACTTCCTCTACAAAGCAACAGTACCAGTGCCTGTTTGGCCAGCATGGACACTATCCATCTGTTGTCTCTGTCAATCCCTTTGTTTATTTCAAAAGTTAAAGTTATGAACTCCAGTTTGGAGTCTCTTGGAAAGAATGTGGCTCATGGACAAAATGCAATTGACCTGGCGTGTTTGCTCAGGCTCTGTCCTGCAGGAGTCCCCAGACTCCTTTTGAGGGGACAGTAGTCCTAGTAGGTTTATACATGCCAAAAACATGCTTGTAATAGTTAGAATAAAGAATAGGATGCTTTGTTTGTTTTCTACAGGTATCATTGGAGAGATAGAGTTTGGATCTGCTGAAGAAAACAGAAGAAAGAATAATCAGAGCATTACTCTTTCAGGAGTGGTGGCTTGATTTATTTGATGAGATCTAGTGGTAGGGAATATTAGTTTAGATCATTTCATCTTGGAAACCGTAAAATAATGTTATGTATTTTCTTTTGTAACGTTTGCAACACATGCACTACACTTCACACCTGGACATATGAGATGTCTTGTGTTAAGTAAGGAAACCGTTCTCCTGCTGCGGATTTCCTTTTCCACAACTGGGGACAGTTGTGTTTTCAGGAGGGGGTTTATCTAGCGCCCACCTACTTAGGTGTGTGCTAGATAGTTAAAGAGGGTAAGAGTTAGGTAAAAATTCCAGGCATTACCCTGTTTTGGTTTAAGCCTGGCTGGGTTTAATTTAAATGGGGAGGAATGACAGAGTAGAATGGGGGGTGTGACCACCTGCATTCTGTCAAAAGTGATGCCTTGTTTGACCAGTGAGAGGTGCTGGAGGACAGGTTGATGTGACACAGGATGTAGTTAGTTGTATGGGTCACCCTGAGCCTATCATTAATTTGTATGGGCAGGGGTTTACAGGCCTATATAAACTGTGGGTCACATGCTCCGGGGTGGCTTGCTGATGGGAGGAGAACAGCAAAGGAAGACAGTATGTAGAAGCTGGTGCAACTTAAGAACTCTCCCCTCCGGGGAGGGGAACATGCCTTCCCAGGAGGAGAGATGGAGGTGATAACTGTGGGAACCTGCAACATCTAAAAAGGAGAGGCTGCTATTACCAAAAGAAGAGAAGGAAAACTGGGAGAGGACCCTCTTATGGCAAACATGGACAGTCTCTCAAATGTACACGTGAGTGCAAACCCAGGGGAGCAGTATTTCCAAGGACTGAGGGTGCTGAGGATCACTCGGGGGAAATTCCATCAGTCTGTCCAAGAACTCTATTCAGAGTATTGTTCTTAGGACTTAAATTGGATATGCTGTTGGGAAATAGTAGTAAACAGGAGGGAGAAGATTTGCAGACCATTACAGGAACCAAGTTAAGAAGGCAACTCATATTTCCGGAGGATTTGTTCACATTCTTTCTGCTTTATACA